>NW_019943452.1:94177-132553 GCF_002910315.2 Salvelinus sp. IW2-2015 | reverse complement strand
GCACCTTGGAATAAAGTGGGCGGTTTCACAGTTCTAACAGTCGCATTAACGTAAGATGTACAGAATGTGTATGTAAGTTGGCTCACCCTGCCGGCCATATGGTGTCATTATGCAGGACACAGATTTGGTGCATTTTACGCCCGCAGTCGGTACATTCCACAAGCCTACAGAAAAGAGAGATGTGGACAGAGAGAGTCACGGGTTATTGATACCATGTGTCACACACGGATATAGTCATTATTTTCTCAACAGGAGTTTCAACTAGCAGAACATTTCAAACACAAAAGCCATGACGATAACCTAAACAGGCTAAATTGACTAAAACACAGTAAAGATTAAATATTACAGTTAACAAATATTTCACAGTATCTAAAGTTTATGCAAATGTACCACATGGAAAACATATGGTTTGACACCAAGTACAGATCAAATGTAAAGGGGGGGAAAAAAGAGTAGATACCATTCAGGGTCGAGCGTGTCATTCTTCTTCCTCTGAAACTGATCTTTGCTGATGGACCTGTGAAGAGGAGGGAGAGAGGCCCAGGAGTGTGGGAGGTAAGAACAGACTCAATCCAATCACTGGGCCAGAAATGCAATGTACTATATTACAGCCATAAAGAAGTCACAAGCAATAAGAGCAGGCTCTGGCTTTATACAGGCTAGGATTCAGGCATTTTGAAAACATCATCTAACACTTCCAGAACATTAGGAGCCCTCAGTATGTTGGGGTTTTAGCTGAAGAGAGAAGAGGCAGAAATCAAGTAAAAGGATGGAGACGGCAGTTGAGGTGAACTGCTGCCTTAAGAGGTAGAGGAGAGAGAAATACATTTTATTTTTAAAGTTGACCATTTCACTAAGGGAGAGACTGAGAAGGTATTCAGTGATGGGGAGAAAGAAAAACATTTCTCAATCGCATTGATAGAAAGCATTTATAAATCAAAGGAACCAAACAATATTTACATGTCATCAAAATGAGCAATAGAAGAACCATGTCAGTATTAACGTGGGGGGGGGGGTTAGAAGGCTGGTACTCACGTCTGAGGCTGAGAAGGATCATCCCCCAGGGACACGCACTCGCCCTGGATTTCGTTGAAACACTTCTCACAGAAGTGGTACCTGTCAGCAAGAAGCCCAAATTGTGGTGAACTACACCGTTCGCCAACCGCACAGCCAATCACAGAGAAGGCACGAGGAAGCAGTCACCAATCAGGGCAGGGCAGGACAGGCCAGGAGAAGAGCAGAGGGCAAGGTCGTCGCCAGGTAGCAGCCAATCATGATGCAGGGTTTTTGTGTGGGCAGGTGTTTTGATTTTGCAGTTAAATTTTGGAGTGGATGATTGGTCACACCAAAGCAGGCCAATGCAGACATCACAAGCGTTAAAAAAGGAGGGAGAGAAGGGAAGAGATGGGGGAAGGGGAGGGCAAAATGAATATTAAAAAAGCGTGAAATAAATCGTTACAGGTCAGACGAGGACGATGGAGGGATGAATAGGATGGGAAGAGTGAGGGACGTGGAGAACATAACATCAACGAGGACAGAGATCCAATGCAAAGCACAGATTAGTGTCAGTCAGTGAGTGGACAAAAACATCATTAAAGGGATACTCCGAGATTTTGGGAGCGAGGCCCTTTATCTACTTCCCCAGAATCTGATGAACTCGTCGATAACATTTTTATGCCTCAGTGTGGTTTTAAGGAAGTTAATTGGCGCAATTGCTAACTAGCGTTAGCACAATGACTGGAAGACTATGGGTKCTAATGCTATTTAGCATTGCCTCATGAAACTACCTCKATCTTCCTTCATACGCGACAGACATAAAATGGTATCCACAAGTTAATCTGCCAAAATCCCAAAGTATCCCTTTAAGTTAACACAGTAACAAAAGGGGGGGGGGCTCAAAAAACAGTGTGGATGAGGAAAAGCAAGTGGTAGTGCAACAGCGACCCATCATCCTTTTGCTCCATTTATAAAAGAGGGTCCCTTTCTTGTGTTGGAGAGGAATTATCATACATGTAGTGAGGTTGTTAATACTATGTTGCCCTAACGTAACTACACTATAGTGATTCTGTCTTCACGGTGAAATGAATCAAGCCAATCAGCTCCACAGCTTTGTTCAATGAAATGTTCTGCAAATCAGTGTTCACTGCAGCTGTGCAGCAATATCGCCCTGAGTCTTATTTTAAGTATTGTGTCCAAAAGCAATTATCTATCCATTTGCCAATTATCAGTTTGATTCAATTACTTACCTGTAATTGATCAATACATTTCTCTATGCATTCTAAGTAGACTAGTGAAAAGGTGTAGATTTCAAAATAATCTCAAGACAGGGAACCCACTTTGTAAATGTCAAAAGTGAAAATTAAATTTGTGAAGATGAAAATGGTGGCAGGGTGTAACCATTTAAAGCCATATTAAAACTTAACTAATCTGTGATTGAACTATGCTATATTGCAGAGAATATCAGCATGCACAATAACATCACAATAAGACAATCACTCAAGTAGATTTGTGAAATGTGGATTTATATAAAATATGCAGAAAACATGACTTGTGTACGTGGGTGTGTGTGTGAACGAGAACCCTTGAGGATATGAATGACCCTGCTCCTTTCAGTGTCTGAGTATGTGAGTCTGTTTGTGCTTCTGTACACCCCTTACCTGTTCTGGTAACTAAAATAAGCAGCGTCACGCGGGATGGTGCATAACTGTTTCCCATAGCAGCATAGAGTTTGGGGGGAAAACTCAAGCTGCAAACATAAGAGGACATAGTAAGAGATAGTCTATGTACTGAAAATACTTATCCAGGAAGCCAATTATTTTGTATGATAGTATGTTTAACACGCAGTGGTAAGGAGAGGTGAAAGCTGTGTTGACTTCAATGACTGATGTTACACACATCCATTTACACACACTTCCACTTACCTTCCTCCCGCAGCAGTAGCCCAGGCCCTGCATGACCGGGTCGATTTCAGCTTCGAACACCTCGGCCAGCTTGGAGCAGTACTTGTAGACGCGGGATGTCTTGCGGTTGTACAGCCAGGCATTGTTAAACATGAGCCAGATGTCATCCACGTATTGCCAGGGTTCCTGGTACTGTCCCGTGTCCAGCTTACGCTTTATCGTCGACAGGTCTATGGGGTTCTTTACAATGTCAAAGTAGTCCTGGAGGGGACCAAGTCCAGGTGTCAGCGAGGGTACGGTTCAGCCCAGAAAGAAAGGTGGGGAGAAAAGGGATTGGTGTGTTCATCGATGCAGGAGGGGGGGGGAAGGTAGAGAAGACCATGGTCGTCATCATCATCATCGTAGTTGTTGAAGTAGCAGAAGTTGTGGTGGACATCCAGGTGGAACCAGAGCAGGGGAGAGAAGAGGGTGCAGGGGACAATGTTGACGGCTGCAGAGAGGTTCACGTGCAGACAGAGAGACATGACAGCTTCTCCCCTTCACCACTCAAACTTTGCACCATTTCTACATTAATGGGGGAACAGGCCAAGGAAGGACACTGGGGTGGCCAGGCTTATCCCCTCTCATTCTGCCCAAATTCAAACTTCTCCTCAAATCAAGGCTAGATTAGTACTCTGAAGGCAGACCAACTTTTACATCCAACAGTTATCAGAAATGACAGGAAAAGCACCCAATGTGCACTGTAAATTTGTGTTTGTTTTTCAAACAGTCAGACAGTTCCAGTGCAACCGCTTTCTCCTCTACAGACTCTCCTGAAGGAGAGCATTTTCAGGGCATGAGTCAGGGTACAAAGCTGAGGTGAACAGAGCAGTAACAGTCAGGCAGTAACAACACACGCTGGTAAACTGGCAGCATGGAGGTTGGCAACACGGCACAGTCAAAGCCAAGAGCACTGAGACAAAGGTGCAAAGCCAAGGATCTCTCTCCGTCTCCAGGGAAACACAAACAGGAAATGAGACCCTTCACTTTGACAAACAAAGGACACAACAGCCTGTGATGCATGAACACATGGCACATAGTATGCTGCATTTCATTCATCTGAGCTCAATTACAACAACTATGAGTGCTGTTTCTATGAGTGTATTGGTAATTGAGGTGTGATAATCACATTGTGGAAGGATAAATCCTTGCACTCATAAAAGTGTGGTTTTGCTGGTTATTTGAGCACGTTAAAAGTATTTGAGCAGTATCTGAGCCTGGTTGTGTGTCCATGTTGAATACCCAGGTGGTGTTCTAGGGTCAGGTGCATCACTGGGGCTATTGAGGGTTACTGAGGAGAAGTGTGCCAATGACCTCTGAGAATGGAGTAAGTGTGCCCTAGCACTGCTTGAGGAGAGTTAAAACTATGGTGAGGACCATACAATATTAAGTCCCCCTCAAGCTGCATTTACAGTCAGCATATAGTTCTGATCTTTTTCTACTAATTGGTCTTTTGACCAAACAGATCAGCTCCTCTGCCAATAATTGGGCAAAAAGATCAGAATTGGGCTGCCTGTGTACATGCAGCCTCAATGGCGTACAAACAATTATTGTAATTAGTGCCAGACATCATTGCCTGGGTATCTCTTCACGGGTGTTCAATAAGAGGTCTGAGATATTTGATTTGCTAGCTATTAGCATTATCTGAGACGCACTACTGCTGCATACAGGCATTGGCACAACTCTTCACATAACTCACAATCAAATTCAACAATACTTATTACTGGCGAGGAACTGTCTAGAAAGCTTCTACTATGAATAGGCATATGTGGGAGGAAGAAAAATGAATTGCTAAATCATATCCAAATTGGAATTGTAAAAAAAAWAAAAAWATTAAAAGAAAGCAGTTTAAAGAATAAAAAAAAGTAATGGGCTATGAACGTTTTTGGCTAGTAAATGTCCCTTTTAGGGCATGTTACTTTAAATGCAGAACGGTGGTGCCACTGATAAAACGGCAGCTTATTTTTTTAGGCCTTTTGAAGTCTGATGAAAGGCAGAAACACAAGCCGCCATTAACAAGGCCCAGGGGTCTAACATTCATGGCCAGGGCCAAACCACCTCTCAAGTGTTGATCTTAATCAAAACTGACCGGTAGAAACAAATCCCAAAATATTTTTGTTAAATTCCAACAGACAGAAAGGTTTAAATTTGCATCTCTTAAAATGTTACTGACAGACTTATTGATTTCTGTTGACTACAAGCAAAACAAGTTTTTCAAAAATGTATATTTTTGTGTGGTGTAAGAGAAGTAGAGAGAAGCAAGCATGAGCTGACACACACACTGACAGATACACACACGCACCTACCCAAGAACCTACAGTAAAAACCAACTGACCAATGTTTGATGTATAGTATACTCTACCTGAGCAAAGACATAACACTCAAATTCAGGATTGAGACAGCTTTCTCTCACTAACACACACACAGTATCGCTACAACTCCCCTTGCCAACAGTCACTCCCTCACCCCACTCTTGCACACATGTGGCAGTGGTAAGGATGAAGAGAGGGATGAAAGAAAAAGGAAAATGAAAAAGGAATGAGAGAAAAATGAACTAAAAAGAACGGTAAGAACGTTTTTAGAGGGAAGCAAAATGGAAGCCAGCGCAGTCCCTTACCAGGTTAGTTTTGTTACTAGTTCGAATACGTACGGGTATTCCCAGTAACTGGGGGTCCACCGGTTGGCGGAAGGGCAGAGACTCAGGGTCTTGGCGGTACAAGGCCTCCAGGGTGGGCATCAGAGCCTGACGCAGCTCCTCAGGCTTAAAGACTGGGGTAGTGGAAAGAGGAGGAGAGAGGGAGCGACAGAGGAGAGGAAGTGGGGATAGAGGCAGTGCAAGTATTGGAAAAGGAGGAGCAAGAAAGATGGGAAAAATAGTTTTTGATTAGGCTGTTTACAGGTGAATATACACTTAGCTTCAAAGATTCATAGCCTAGATCTATACACCATGTCTGACTTAGGTCTGAAACAAATGTTGAGGAATGCTTGCATATGAAGATAATGACAGGTACATTACTCCTATGAAGAAGAGGAAAGAGTAAGGGGTGGGGGTCTTACTTTTCCTCTTGTTCTGAGCGCTGGCGGGGGAGCTGTGCGTGCCTGATGCCCCCGAACTCTCCTCTTCGTCTTTGGGCTCAGTCTTCACCTCTGGCTTCCTGTCTCTGTCCTCCATCTTCAGCGTTGCTGCCGATGACGATGTGTCCATAGGCTCGCCCTTGCATCCGTCGCCTGAAGGCTTCTCCTTCTTAATCTGAGAGGGGACATCATGTTCAATATCCTATACACATTTCCAGACATCATCCTGAATGTAATAAAATCTGTTAGCTGTGTGTAAAATAATCTTCCCCACACTGGCTAGCTAGCACTGTGTCTTTTGCTTTGGACCCCTGCCTTAGAAAAACTAGAAGCATCACCTCAGGTTTCTCCTCTGACTTGATGTCTGCCTGTCCCTTGCCCATCTTCCCAGAGGCCTTCCCCTCTCCCTGGTCCTCGGCATCCTCATCGTCCTGCTGTTTCACCTCCAACTTTGGCTCCGCTGGGGCGGGGGCTTCCGACGAGGTCAGCTGGGAGCTAGGGTCCACGCTGCTCACCGAGGCCGGAGTGGAAGCCTGGCCGTCTGCCGTCAGAGAAGACTTCTGAGACAGCTGGGAGGACAGAGAGAGAAAAGTTAAAGGAAAGGAAATGAATAACAGAACCAGCCAAAAAAAGATAGTGAAAAGAGTGAACAGCCAAAGACGTAGACCAACAAGGAACGGAGGGCAAGAGAATGACTAAGGTGTCTGTCCAGGCAACGAGGGAAATCTCAGAGACATGACGTATGGAGGTATAGCCAGAGATCAGGGATCAGCTTAGAAATCCAAAGAACAGCACTTCTGATAACCATGAGGAGTTGAGTTAGTGAGACTACAGGGAAAACTACTCACTGGAGTTTGCGGAAGCTGGGTTGGCACATGGGCATTCTGGGTAGGCACAGACTGAGCCTGCCCCGTCTGGAGGCCTCCAGAAGCTCCACCACCGTTTGTCTGCTGCTGGAGCTGACTGGGCTTCTCCGAGTTCATTCCTTGCCCCATTGGCTGTGACGACGCTAGCTGCTGCTGCGGGAGTGGAGCTGCAACCTGGGGCGGGTTGGGCGTGTGAGGCTGGGGGGTTTGAGAGCCTGGCAGACCAGGTGGCGTCTGATGAGGGGTTGGCGTGAGGCTGCGTGCCGGGGAGGGGGAGTTCTGTCGGATGGGGGGGCAGTGCGGGTGTGAGTTGGGCTGAGAGGAGTTGGAGTTAGGCAGTTGCAGGTTGGAAGCAGGGCCTCCACCTACACTGCCTGGCCCCATAGAGCCCTGGGAGTGCCCTGATCCTGCCACTGAGCCTGGCTGGGCTGCAGGGCTGCTGACCGGGAGCGAGGGCGGCGTGGGCATCTGGGCCTGCTGGAAAACACCATGGAGGAGACGGTTAGAGTCTATACCCAACATCAAATATAACAACTACTTTACTGTTACCCTTTACTTATAGCATTGGTTCCAGTATCTATTTACCTGTGTCACGCCTCCTTGTGGCCCTGGATGGTTCATGCCGACTGGGCCAGCCCCGAGGCCAGGACTGGACCCAGGGAACTGACTAGGAGGGAGGTATTGGTTCTGGAGCTGGGCCACATTGGGCTGCCCCATCCGCGTTGGCCCCATACCCATCTGAGTGAGACCGAAAAAGATAAATTATTCAATTTTGTTCTAATGAGACCATGGTTATTTTCTATAGTCACTGTGATTGGAATGTTGAAATATAATCAATGTCTATCAATATTGAAGGCAGTTCTTTCCAACTTCATTTGGACATTGGGAATGAGAGAGGGCGACTAACCTGATTTAGAGGTCCACCAAGTGGGAGGGGAGGTGTTGACCTCTGACCTAATGACTGCATACCCATTTGTCCAAACTGATTCATCCCTTAGACGAGAGAGCAAACCAGTTACACACATTAGCCACCATTATATGTCCACCCTTCAGACTGGTTCGGGTTGTGCCAAGCAGCAAACTGAGCTGAGCATGCATAACTGTAGGAACAACTTACCTGCAGGGTTCTGCATCCTGTTCACCATCTGATTGGGTCCGGTGGGTCGAATCATGGAGGGGTCAGCATGAGAACCATCTGAGAGTGAAGAGAAACACATTCATTAGCTTTGCATCTATGGCTACAGTAACCAGGTTTCCATCCAATCATTTCATGCAGATGAATTACCTGACGGCCTAATGGAAACAGAAAATGTGTTGGTAAAATGTCATGTCCAAAAACAAAATATACTATACAAGGGTGGATAACTGATTATGCGACAATTGCGGCAGAAATATCAATATAATAACTAGAGGTCGACCGATTATGATTTTTCAACGCCGATACAGATTGGAGGACCAAAAAAAGCCGATGACGATATATATAAATAAAATAATGACAATTACAACAATACTGAATGAACAATGCACACTTTTATTTTAACTTAATATAATACATAAATAAAATATATTTTGTCTCAAATAAATAATGAAACATGCTCAATTTAGTTTAAATAATGCAAAAACACAGGTGTTGGAGAAGAAAGTAAAAGTGCAATATGTGCCATGTAAAAAAGCTAACGTTTAAGTTCCTTGCTCAGAACATATGAAAGCTGGTGGCTCAATATTCCCAGTAAAGAAATATTAGGTTGCAGTTATTATAGGAAGTATGACGCGTCAACCATTTTTCTCTATACCATTTGTATTTCATATACCCTTGACTATTGGATGTTCTTATAGGCACTTTAGTATTGCCAGCCTAATCTCAGGATTTGATAGGCTTGAAGTCATAAACAGCGCTGTGATCAAGTATTGCTAAGAGCTGCTGGCAAACGCAGTAAAGTTTGAATGAATGCTTACGAGCCTGCTGCTGCCTACCACCGCTCAGACAGACTGCTCTATCAAATCATAGACTTAATTATAATACACACAGAAATACGAGCCTTTGGTCATTAATATGGTGAAAACCCGGAAACTATCATTTCGAAAACAAAACGTTTCTTTCAGTGAAATACGGAACCATTCCGTATTTTATCAAACGGGTGGCAACCCTAAGTCTAAATATTGCTGTTACATTGCACAACCTTCAATGTTATGTCATAATTATGTAAAATTCTGGCAAATTAGTTCACAACGAGCCAGGCGGCCCAAACTGTTGCATATACCCTGACTCTGCGTGCAATGAACGCAAGAGAAGTGACACAATTTCCCTAGTTAATATTGCCTGCTAACATGAATTTCTTTTAACTAAATATGCCGGTTTAAAAAAATATACTTCTGTGTATTGATTTTAAGAAAGGCAAAAGAGGTTTATGGTTAGGTACATTCGTGCAACGATTGTGCTTTTTTTGTGAATGCGCTTTTGTTAAATCATCACCCGTTTGGCGAAGTAGACTGTGATTCTAGGCTGTGATAGTCAGGCACCGCATTGATTATATGCAACGCAGGACAAGCTAGTTAACCAAGTAATATCATCAACTATGTGTAGTTAACTGGTGATTATGTGAAGATTGATTGTTTTTTATAAGATAAGTTTAACGCTCGCTAGCAACTTACCATGGCTCCTTGCTGCACTTGCGTAACAAGTGGTCAGCCTGCAACGCAGGTTCCTCGTGGAATGCAATGTAATCGGCATCCAAAAATGCAGATTACCGATTGTTATGAAAACTTGAAATCGCCCCTAATTACATTGCCATGCCGATTAATCGGTCGACCTCTAATAATAACCACCATATCGAAGTAAACTTGGAGTCACGCAATGATATGTTACATTGTAGGCCTACCACCACGACGTGGAAAAGCATGACGAGTTTATAGGCAGATTAAACAAGCTATGATGAACTTCACATGGTGGTTAAGTGCACAGTGATCATGCAAATTTCCCCCAAAAAATTGATGGTAGGCCATTATTTGAATGTTGGTGACATGATGATTAGTGCTTGGCTGCCAATTATCAAATAAAAGGATCTTGTTCTTATTCATATAACCAACCCTGTCCACTTTACCAGCACAATTGTCTAATTAACAGTTTGTGTGACAAAACCATCAGTAGAGTTGAAAATGTGACAAACACATTGAACTTCTGTTATTAGAATTAACCGCAAAAGTCATTTTTATATGCACTCTGTCATTACACACGCATACATTTTTATTTGTCACATGCGCCGAATACAACGGGTGTAGACCTTACAGTGAAATGACTGCTTACAAGCCCTTCCCAATGATAGAGTTTTAAAAAAAGAATACAACTAAAAAAAACTTTAAAAAAACACAAGAGGAATAAAATAAGTTTGATGGACACACCTCTGCTGGGAGAATGCTAATTTAGTTTTTAATGCAGATTTTTGTAAATCTGTAGCCCATTGGATAGAAATCTAGCTATTGAAGTAAATAGAGCCACGCAATTGGGATCAAGCAGTGCTAATCACACCTATGTTGAAAGAGAGTAGCTATGATGTTGTCAAATGTGTGTGTTTAAAGTGTCTACTCACTGGATGGCTGTCCGGGGGCCAGAGGCGACTGGCCCATGCCAAGGGGTCCCTGTGGCAGGCCTGAGGGGGGCATGCCGGGTTGCGTGGGCATCATGCCCTGCTTCTGTAACCGCGTCCGCCGCTTCTCCTCGAGTTCTTTCTGGATTTTATAGATCTTCTCAGCCAGGAGGTGGTAGTACTCCGCCTGGTAGTGATATAGGAAATTCAATAAATGTATACACACCCTCTAGTCTGCCATTACTTGTTGTGGTCAGTTATTGAATACAGTGATTTAAACTTTATGGTATACTACTCTAATACCAGTCTTCACCCACAACATTGAGGAGTCAGTTCTCACCCTGCTGTTGGCTGACTCGTACATGTCCCCCTCTACTTTACGAGCGTAWGCCACCAGGTTCTCCATCCGCCGGTCCTTCAGCGCAGCCGGGTCCGGGGTGGGGAAGATGGCCTGCACACTGCTCACCCAGCAGACGGATAAAGAGATACAGAGAGATAAGCCAAAAGACACTGACAGCCTGCAATGAACCATAATTGTGTGGTGTGGGTGCAGTCCAGAGTCACATACAGAGTACTAGACTAATAGTAACAGCAGATAAACACTTTTTCATTAAAACTGCAATGGCCTACGTGTCCCCCTCTGTGACTCTGGTGCAGTCAGGGCAGACTCACAGCTTGTGGACGAGGTGGTTGCGCAGGTCCTGGGTGATGTCCTCGTGCCAGTTCTTCCTCATGCCCGCGGCTGAGGGAGGGGTCGCCATGGGCATGGCGCCCAGGCTGCCCACCCCGCTGCCGTCGTTCATCAAACTGGGAGATGACGAGAGAGGGACAGAAACGACAAGCTGGAAGCTATAATTTTGCTAAAGGTAGTCAATTAAGTAACTTTGTGAACTTGTGAGTGTTGCTGTGTAGAATAATGTTTTGCGTCTTTAGAGCTGACCATAAAAATCCGTATTGAATTCCAAGGATAGTGAGTTCTTACCTCGATGAACCTGTACCCCCGCACATTGACTCAGTACCGGTACCCCCAGTATATAGCCCCATTATTGTTATGTACATTTCTTGTGTTACTTTTTGATTGACTAGGTTATTTATTTTTTTAACTTAAGTTAATTTAGTAAATATTTTCTTAACGCCATTTCTTGAACTGCATTGTTGGTTAATTAAGGGCTTGTAAGTAAGTATTTCACGTTAAGGTCTAAAACTGCTGTATTCGGCGCAAGTGACAAATAAAATTTGATTTCAGGGGGAGGGTACGAGTGTGTTGTTGTACCTTTGCACATTCATATTGTTGTGGAGCATGGCGTCTGGTAGCAAGTTGGACTGATTGGGGGACTGCACCCCCACCCCTCCATTCATCCCCATGGGGTTCCCTCCTACAGGGGCAGATAAAGAGAGGACAGGTTCAAAGCAGTTCCTTTCCTCAGATTCAAAACCATTCACTTTAAAAATGTTCTACTGCTCAATCAATGACTAAACTAAGAAGTCTGCTACACTGCCCCTGGTCATTTTTCTAGATTCTTCCTCCTCTTCACCAACACTGTTTTGACGAGTCCATGCCCACTCACCCATGGCGTTTAGCGACCTCATGCCAGGCTGGTTGGGCAGGTTGGCCTGAGGTGGTTGCTGGGGCATCTGGTTGCCCTGGTAGGTGAGGCCCAGGGCAGCGTAGGCCCTCTCAATGGAGCTGGGGTCGATCTGGCTGGGCGGGGTGAGGTTAGGGGTRCTGGGCTGACCCCCTGGCACTGCCCCTAATGAGTTGCCCAGGCTAACCACAGCACTGCTTAGTAGAGCTGTGGAGATGGAGGGAGAGGAGAGGGAAAAGAAGTAAGGGAGAGATAATCAAATTGGCATGAACGATGACGGGAACCGATGTTGAACAAGTAGCCATCTTGGTTCAAACACACGTAGTACATCACAATGCAGAGGACGGACACATAGCTCAATACAAACCACACTCACATTGCTGGTTCCTTTTGTCTCCAGCGTTCTTGAGCGGCAGGCAGACAGGACAGTCRTGCCGAGTGCAGTTCTTCCAGTGAGAGATGATCTGTCGCGACGAGGCACAGTGTGCCACTGAGGGGAAGAGAGAGAAAGAAGGAGAGAACTTGAGACAACTGACAGCGCAACACAATGACAGTGTCCCAGTAGAGACCTAATGTCAGCAGTAAGGCGGGAAATCTAACAAGGGAAACCCCAGAGCAGGCCTGATTGTTGAAAAGCAACCTACAGAAACATGAATTCAATATCGCTCAAACCAAAAGGAAGGATGCATCTCAATAGTCTAAAGTGGCTTCCTCTACTTCCTCTAGGAGAGAGTGGAACCACTTCAGAATATTAACAAATCAAAAATAGTAGTATTGACAAGGACCATCAACTCACCCTGGCAGGACTTGCCAGCCTGGCAGTGGGTCATGTGGTTGAGGACGTTCTTCATGGTGCGGCAGTGGGGCAGGCTGCACTGGCGCACCTCCCCGTTGGCCTGCTCCCGCCGCTGGCACTTGTGGGCGTGGAGCAGGAGCACCAGCTGCTGCTGAATCAGCTTGCGCTTCTCCGGGTCGGCCGTGGGGGGCGCTGCCCCCGGACCTGTTGCCACAGTACCAAGGCCAGCCTGGGCCCCGGCTCCAACCGCCGCTCCACCCACCGACACTGGCCCTATCGCCGAGGCCTGCTGTGAGGCCTGATGACACAGAGCAAAAAGAGAGTGAGTTAACCAGAGGGGATAGGGGGATATAGAAGGAAGATGGCTGGGATAGAGGGGCTGTATGGAGGATTAAAGACAAGGGGTGCCTTTAAAAAGGGAGATCAAAGTTGACACGGTGGGATGGGCCGAACTAAGAGCAGTGGGTTGTGAGTTGATTACCACTTAAGTCCAGGGTCTTTAATCTAGTATTTTAGTAGGACTGACGATACCAGTATCGCAATGTTTTTTCCATGGCAAAAATGAAAACACAAAGCAGACCAAACTCTTTAGTTCTTTAAAAACCTGCTGTAAGTAAAATATTGTGTGCTATAGCTTGGAAAATAAATACATGTGACTCTGGATGACAGCATAATGATGTTTGTTTCCAACATTAGGGACTGGTTTCCTAAAGAAGTTAAATCCACTTTGTGTTTTTTTCCCTTGCTGCGATACTAACAATTATCACAAAACCTGTATTGTCCCAGCCCTATATTTTTCACTAAAATAAGACAAACAGAAAAAGACAGAAGACTGAAGGAGCATGCCCTCACCATCC
This sequence comes from Salvelinus sp. IW2-2015, assembly GCF_002910315.2. Lineage (NCBI taxonomy): Eukaryota > Metazoa > Chordata > Actinopteri > Salmoniformes > Salmonidae > Salvelinus > Salvelinus sp. IW2-2015. The sequence continues at coordinate 118,850 of NW_019943452.1, read as the reverse complement.
CAGCCATGCCCTGTATAGGCGGTGTCTTCTTGTCCAGGTTGAACTGGGCCAGGCTGTTGGTCAGACCAGCCTTGTTCTGGTGCTGTGGGCCCAGCCCAGCACCACCCAGACCCTGGCCTGCTGACTGACCGTACGGACCACCATAGGGGCCCGCATTAGCCATCATATTCATCTGAGAGAGAGAGAGAGCGAGAGAGAGACGGGGAGAAATTAAGGGAATGCTAGGTGAGTGAGATCTAGTTTACACTCATGTTCCTGGTTTTCTTAGAGCAGATTTTTTTAGAGCAGATTAAACGACACTAATGAAGCTTCATTTACTTTAATATTATCTGTCAACAAACTATCTCAGGTTGCTAGTGATTTTAGAGTTCAATCTCTGGACCATTAGGCATTACACTGCTTTGAGCAGTAGTCAGTCTGGTCTTATTCATGGAGTTTGTTAACAAAGCATTAACGCTGACATATTTACAAAAACATATTTCAACAAATAGCTTGAATTTTCCTAGCACTTTCACACAAACACCAAGCTCTACTGAAGACAATAGTGATCTAGGGGTGACAATGAGAGAACAGCTGCTTGCTAAGGGGGAGAAACACCAAATCAGATCTTACTCCAGCAGCTTTCATCATCTGTTAACCCTTATCCTTACAAAATATCATCAGCCTAAAGGAATGTAATCAACTACTTCCAACAAAAGACAGATACGGCCAACAGATAAATAAGCTGGTCACTGCTCAGCTGGGTCGCATCAGGATCGTTTGGGATGGAACTGTACAGCTGTAAGTGTGCACCCTTCTTACTCCCCACTGTTTTAGACACCTTATGGAAACGCATGTAGACACTGCCCAACTGACAATGAACATCTACGCTCTCAGCTGCCCAAACACTAAAAGAGAACATGCACTGATGGTTTGTGCTTTTAGCCTCAGCCAGTCTACAGCTCTGGAGGTCTTAACCAAAGCAACACCAGCCTGAACATGACAGCATCCACTGCACCCAGCGAACCCCGGCCCTCATGAAAACAGCTCTGACAACTGATCGGATTGTCATATTTACAGCACCAACAAACAAGCATTTAAACTGAAAAGCACAGACATACTGATCCAATTATTTTCATAGCAATGTGAAGTGCGTATTTAAAATTAGCCTATGGCAACATGATAGCTGGGATACACAATAACAGGGTAAAGGTTGATGAATCTGCTCTGCTGCCGTCAGACATACTTGATCAGTTCCGAAAGAGGCACTTCACAGTTCACACACTAAATACTCTTGGAGTCTGGTCAATTAATGTTCATTCAGAGCAATCTTGAAACCATCTAATGACATATTAAACATAGCATCTCACTGTTGTCAAGACAGCTAGCATAGCCAGATGTACTGAACACCAAAACCAGCAGAGCAAAAGTTCAGTAACGTCAACATGTGTAAAAGAGGATCCTGCTCCTGTATACATTTATGAACACAAGTCCATCTACAAAACAATTAACAGGTCTTACCTTGTTCAGTGCTCCAGGTTGCTGTGGCCTCATCCCAGCCTGACCACCTGACCCAATTTGCTGCTGCAGGGTTTCTGCCAGCAGGTTACTGTTACTTCCCATTCCCGGGTTGACCTGGTAACCCATTCGGGGTGAGCCATTCATCACCTGGCCTCCCATCATGCCCTGGGGCGTGGACCCTTGATGCTGTCCGTTGCCCTTCTGGGCCCCCATCATGGCCCTGTTCAGTCCACCCACCATGCCCGCCTGCTGCATCATGCCAGCCTGCTGGGGTGAGGGGTGCTGCCCCTGGGGGCCCATACTCTGGGGCCCAGGGGAGGCATTCATGCTGCCCAGGAGTCCCATGGAGCCACCGGGGCTGTTGGTAGCTCCCTGTTGACCCGAGGGTGGCAGCGCTCCAGCCCGGAGAAGCTCCGAGAGCTGTTTGTGTTTGGCAGCAGCGTCCTGGCCTCCTCCCATTCCTCCTCCCAGGCTGGTGTGCAGCTGGCTGAGGTCCCCTCCGTTGACCAGGCCCAGCTCCGACGAGTTGATGAGCTCATCAGGGAGGTCGTGCTCCAGGTCAAAGAGTGAACCGAAATCTGGGAGGGGGTAAGAGGAGGAAAGAGAGGGCAGGGTAAGTGGGATATCCTGAGGTGTACATTGAGAGCAGTAGCTAATAAATGCACTTGTGCACCTTGACATTGCAAGCTCACTAACAAAGCTCTAACCTCCTTCAAATGTATGTGCAGCAATAATTCATTCTGGAAAGAGAAATAACTCCATCTAAAAAAAAAAACTAAATGAATCACTCCTCTTTCTGGACCCTAACGGCGTCTGCATACTATGTTCCGTTTGCTCCTAGCAAAACTTGGCTAGGCGAGGTGAACGTCTGTGCCTTGTATACTCCCTTAAAATACCTTTGCTTAAAAGACCTTAGCCAGTATACACTTCCTCAAAATGGTCTGAATTAATTTAAGATAACTCAAGAAATCTGTATTTCACTGATGTTTTTGCCGAGGTGGTCTTAGTCATGCAATTTTACATCTAACTAAGATGTTTGTTACAGTATTTTGCAAGTGAAAAAACATGCATGAAAAGTCGTCTATCGTTGAATGACACACTTTATTGAAGAATCCGTACTGTTGACCAATCACCAACAAAGGGGCGTAGACTTTGGTTACCGGACTTCAGCTTGCCTCATGAAAAAAATGTGGTGTGCACAAACAGCTGAAAAACCCTTGCCGAACACAAAAACGTCACAAAATGTCATCATAATATATGCACAAACTGTTTCGGGTGGGAAGCATGCGGACACCTTAAGTCAGTGCAGCGGCTGGCTGCAACCAACTAAATGAATCCCTCCCCTTTCTGGACCCTAAGTCAGTGCAGCGGCTGGCTGCAGCCTCCCACCAAAGGGTTTCCTCTCCTGGGCCAGTTTGTGGTTTGATGGGGTGCCAAACAGGTGGACAGGGTAGGGTCAGAGTGCGAAGCCACAGAAGTAAACACTGACTGAGTAGCAGGTGGATGTGTGTGTATTGAGGACATTTCTCTGCCTCTTCATAGAGAAAGGGAAATAGCAAGTGCACAGACATACCTGCTAAGTTGCAAGATCTACTTGAATTGCCCCTGGCTGAGACACGTGCATTCACTTACAGTGCACGGTGGATATCAAACGAAGGCAAACCTTTATGTACTTTATGACTATCATTTGGCAAACAAACACCTCTGGATATAGAACTTCGTAAACAGGGGGCAAGTGGTACATTTATGACACCAGGTTGAGGATGTGCTTGGCAGAGACTTGAAACGCCTATGGCGGCAGAAGCTTCTCAGTCTCACCTCTTGCAATCTCTAGCTTAGAGCAGCAGTAGACATCAGCCATCTTAGATGGGGGAGGGAAAAAAATCTTCCATGAAACACACAAGAGCTGATCCACTCAAATTTGCAAGCATGCATCCTCAGTCAAGCTCGATTCACTTTTAGAGAAACAGGTGGGTGTGTTAATATTTCTACACTATCCCCCAAGTTGCAATGACTATAGCACAGGGAACACTCAAATTGTTCTTCTGCACGGCATGGACACAACATCCGTACATGTAGTTTTCAAGACAGAGGAGCTACATACAGACGTTGAATCCCGTCAGTCTCATAAACAAGAGAGCCTTCTCAATTTACATCCTAGATCCCGACTCTTCCTAAAATGAAGCTCTAAGCTAATACACCCCCCCACCATGACCAATGAAACACATGGTAAGTTGTGTACACTTGTGTCTGCGTTATGTCTGGGGGATGATGACAGTAGCTACCTCTAAAGCAGTGATTTGGCAAATGCTTGGTTGTGCAAATGCTACTGTGAGCTACACCTGGTCCACAAGATGCCTCAGACTCCCATCACAATGGGAGGCAACAGACAGCAGAGGTTTACTGGACTGACTTCTCTGACATCCACCATTTTCACAGCCCAACCGATTGATCCTTCACAGGGTGAAAAGTATATTTTTTTTAGGAAAGGAGGGGGGTTGCATGTTGCATTTGCTCTTCCCTTCCAAACAGAATCAACTTTTCACCACAGAGTGGTTTGTTTGACCTGTGCAGAGCCTTTCTTAGAATTCCAGTAATGACTCGCTTGGTACAACAGAACTTGGATGACACTTAAATAAGTATGTTAAGAGAGAACATGCTTGTACAAGGCATATGCTTCAAGTGAAATGGCGACTTGGTTGAGCTAGTACAGTACAGATTTTCATCTTTTGCCGAATTGTAGCCATAGTGCGCCAAAAAAAGTTACATCTAGACTTCGTGTCATGTGAGAAATTGCATTGAAACGAAAGCTAAAACTTATTTGGGCAATCCTGAATTGTTTCATTTGTGGATAAAAGCATCCTGATGACAGACATAACATGGAGAAACAAACAAAATGGGGAATCATGGATGCCAACTACCAGCTAATTTAGCCTACCCATTGAATACATCTGAATTGCATGCGTCAGGTAGTGGGGTCTGCACAATTAGGAAATCTGATGTGTTTTTCAATCTGACCTATAATAATTTAAGCTTGACATTTAACTTTTACAATGTTATCAAAGTATTCAAAGGAGTTAACATTGTAGCAGTCCTGCAAATTAGGGACGAAAAAAAAACGACGACAGAAGTCAATGGTAGTAATAACGTCCAACACCACCTTATACTACAAAACAATTCAGACTTTAAAACAAAGGGTATGAAAAAGCTGGACATGCACACAAACTCATAATATAACGTCACGCTGCTACTTTATAGCGACAAAAGGCACTATAACTTTCGTCTGATCACGAGCAACTTGACTCGCGCTAGCAAGTGTAGCCACTAGACAACAATGCAGCAGTACACAACACACAGAAGTGGTGATGGCTCGGTCACAACGCTAACTAACTGCCGTAAGTATAACAACACTTCAGACACCATGTTACAGCGAAGTTGTCTGAACAGGTTCAAATAAATGAACCCCTACACCAATCCAATACTGAAAATGTACATGGTGTCACCTCTCTAAGCTAGCTATGCCACTTTACCTAAGATTGATAAGAACTAACGTTCAGCTAGTTAGATGCATGCTTTTGATGTTTGTGTAGCTTTATTGCTTGCAACGCTCAAGTTAAATATCTAACGTTAGCTAACTAGCTGGATAACCATAAATGGTAGCAATCTTCAGCTAGTTAAATTACAGTAACTTTAGCTAGCTAAGTTGGCTAACTAGCTACTGTAACTACCTAATACATTCCAATACTGTGAGTTCACAACTTGTTATACGTGGACTATCCCATTGTTTTAAGCTGGCAGATAACTTCAAACTTTCACTTCAGACCATAACACTGGGAGGGCAATTAGCCAGTCAACTTTACTTTGACCAGTTGGGTAACAAGCAAACCTTTACTACTACCACCTAATTGGTAGCTAACGTTGGCATCACAACTTCGCTGATGGTGGATATGGCTCATTCATGGGAACTTAGTAAAACAAGCTGGTTAACTTGCTAGGTAATATAACATCCCTGAACAACTAGGCAGGACTGTTATAGCATTTAAAATGTTTACCGTTTCCATCACTGGCGGAGACTGAGAGAGCAGGGGATGATAGTTTAGGCCTCTTGGCTGAAGGCGGGCCGGACTCCAGAACATTATCGGCCATATTTTTTCACGAATTAAAAAATAGCTATATATCCACAAATGATTGGCTTATTCCCTTGTTTGCGTCCGAGTTCTTTCAAACTTCCCTTCCGTAAATGTTTGTGATTCTTCCCCCACCGTTTAGGGACGGTAGGGGGGAAGGAGGCAATTGCGATACACTCTTCCTCCTTTCAGCGTTCCAACTCTCGATCTATGCTTAGCGGTCGCTATCAATCCCCCTCCCCTGTCGGAGATTTTGTTCCTTTATAGATTTCTCCGAGTTTAGAAGGAGGAGGGAAGGTGGAGTCGATGAAAAAGACAAGCAAGTAGGCCTTCGACAATCTCATTTAGCCGCTTTGGCGTTGGAAAAATTGTCCCAAGACCTGTCCTCCATAGCAGCATCAGTCTTTTCCGCCATAGTCGCCGGCGAAATCGAGTGTTTAATTCTAAAGCACTCTACTGAGGGGTCGTGTCCAGGGAAGCAAAATGGGAAACGCGATAAACACAAGCAAACCGTACCCCAGTGGTAGCTACCTTTGGGGGGCCTCGTCTCATGCAACAGTTATGAGGGACCCGAAAACGGATAAATCTTCCACTGTGTCTGAATTGCCATTGCAGTCAATGCAATTTGATCCCAACATTACCACAAAGTAATGAGTTGTCAAATAATACAATTATGGCGTTAGGTCCTTTAGTCTAATAAAAAAAACACAGATGAATGTGTCCGACAGTGACAGAATATCAAAATCATCCACATACGTAAATTGGGATCGTCAAGAAACAAGAACTTGATAGGCTTATCTATATTTCGGGCTATGAAACCGGGATACCCAGTCCCAATGAGTGATAGTGGTTTAAGATGCATTTAAAGCATGGGTTAAAAACCTCATTCAACAYTGAAAACAATTCGCATTGTCTTTTAGATAAATACAACTGTATAGGGGTGCAATTCAGATCTGAAAAAAAAAACAGTGAAGCTGACTGATCAAGTTCCGTTCTCCAATAGGATAGGCTGTACTACACCTATGGTCTCCTATTCGATAAATTAATTCGATGCACTTAATACATTTCCCTTAGCATCTACTTGTAGTCTACATCGTGTCATTATTTTGTTCGTTTGTCAATGCACCGCACTGAATTGGAAAAAATAACGGACACCGAATGCACATTTGGATGTTGCACCCCTTTGCGCGATTATGCCAATTACATGCAATGAGGTTAAATTGAAGCAATACAATTTTGAGCAATTAGTTTGTGTCCTGAAAAATAATTTAGGCTAAATTCTGAGATTTGATGTTGCAAAAATCGTTTGGGTTATAGCCCAGAATGTGCCAATTAATGTCTTATCAGATTGATTCAATTAGTCCTAGATTCATTTTGCAGAGGACGTTTGGTTTACTTGCCCAAGTGTTTGAGATTTAAAGCTTACCAAAGAAAGGTCTTCAAAGGTAATCATATAACCTACTGCAATAACATCACCATTGATTAGAAAGATGAAATTGGTTGATAAATATTGCAAGAAATCATCGGTCACTGCGTATGCTGATTTAGGTTGCAATGCAAGTGAAGAAAAAATTCCCGACCAAGAACAAGAGAATACAGCGATGAGCGAAAATCTGATAAAGCGAGGGGGGTCGCTACAATATTATGGCTATTTTAAAAAAGTGTCAAGCTTCGTCCATAAGATAATGATAACAACACCCCCAAACATATTTGTGGTTCACAAAATCCTTTCATTGAGTCTTTGTGGTGGTAAATGCCCCCCCTTCACGATTATCCTAATTAATATTTTCATTTAAACCTGCCTTTTACCCCCCCTCAAATACCCAATATACATGTATCGGTATATTTGTCTATGCGTGCATTTTTTCATCTGTGGCGATGGGTAAATTATGATTTTTTTCGTGTTCTATTTTTTCTTTCGCTCGCAGGTTTTTTTCTTCGTTAAATATATTGCCTTCTTCCGCCTCTCCGCTCCGTAAAAACACCCCTTCCTTGGATTTTCAGAGATTTTCCTTTTTTCACTCCCTCATTCTTCTTCTGCCTTATCTTTTGTTTTTACTTTCATCCCTCTTTTCGCACCGACACGACATCGCCACTCTTTCACCGGCGGGTCTYGGAGTCGCTATTATCGGCGCTGAAGTCGCTTTCTTTCTCGGTATCTCCTGCCTCTTTCGGTCTGTCCGCACAAACAAAATGGCGGCTTGTTGTTTCTACTCCTCTGATACGGGGGAGGGTTGAGGTACAGCAACATTAGGCGTGAAGGGGGTTGGTAATCGGGGATGCCGCGGAAAATCCTTTCGTATTTTTTCGGAGTGGCAATACTAGTGCTATCATCTGTAGGGGGCAGTCGTGTTCCACCAACATATCAGAATATATTTAAGAGGGCGCTTCGCTCTATCGATTCAAATAAGATTATCATTGCGGCAAACGATGCTCATGTAGGCTATATCAGGTGTCTCATTTAGATAGATTTATGACCAACTGTTACAAATAATATAACTGAATATCTGTTAACAGCATTTTCAATTAGACATGACTATGTATAAAACTATAACACACACACAAAATACACATTTTGTCTTCATCAATAAACTCATATCTCAAATCCCAATATTCCTAATAAATGAGACAATTCTTGCACAATAGAGCCATTATCTAATGCTCTCCTATCCTGCAAGGAACCTGTGAAATGTATTAGTTTGTGAGAACAGACATTTCCTATTTTTATAATAGAAAAGACAATGAAAACATTACCACATTCAGATCCACGAGGAATAATCAAGCAGTCCTTCAGAAACTCATAGAAATAATTGAGAAAAAAAGTGATGCTAGTGAATATATGGTAGTGGATGTACTACAGCCTGTAGTAAATGTTTGCTGCCAGTCAAAAGATACCCGGTGTTAAAAAGGTGGATTTTGTGGTGTTCATTGCCACAGTTATAAACTGCGGCTCAACTCTCAAAGAAGTCTAAGAAACTGGAGATTGTGGCTGCAGCAGAAACATTTTTGAGATTTAAGGATTTTATACTGAACAAAAATATCAATGCAACATGCAACAATTTGAAAGATTTCACTGAGTTACAGTTCATAGAAGGAAATCAGTCAATTAAAATAAATTAGGCCCTAACCTATGGATTTCACATTACTGGGCAGGGGCACAGCCATAGGTGGGCATAAGCCCACCCACTTGGGAGCCAGGCCCACCCACTGGAGAGCCAGACCCAGCCCATCAGAATGAGTTTTCCCCCACAAAAGGGCTTTATTACAGACAGAAATACACCCTCCCTCTTCTCAGACAATCCCCCAGTTAGAAGAAGCCAGATGTGGAGGTCCTGAGCTGGCATTGTTAAACGTGGTCTGCGGTTTTGAGGCCGGTCGGATGTACTGCCAAATACTCTAAAACGATGTCGGAGGCGGCTTATGGTAGAGAAATTAACAGTAAATTCTCTGGCAACAGCTCTGTTTGGACATTCCTGCAGTCAGCATGCCAATTGCACGCTCCCTCAAAACTTGAGACATCTGTGGCATTGTGTTGTGTGACAAAACTGCACATTTTAGAGTGGCCTTTTATTGTCACCAGCACAAAGTGCACCAGTTTAATGATCATGCTGTTTAATCAGCTACTTGATATGCCACACCTATCAGGTGGATTGATTATCTTTGCAAAGGAGAAACACTCACTAACAGAGATGTAAACACATTTGTGCACAAAATTTGAGGGCAATAAGCTTTTTGCGTCTATGGAACATTTCAGGGATCTTTTATTTCAGCTCATGAAACATGGGACCAACACTTTACATGTTGCGCTTATATTTTTGTTTAGTATACATCTGAAGCACTTTGAAGGGGTATTGGCGCCGGAAGACAGCACGCCCTCCCAGGCTCCCCCTGAGCCTGTGTAGGGATCAGATTAGTTTATTTTTTAACAGTGAAGTTTTGTTATTTCTGGTAGTTTGTTCCGTTTTTTGTTGGTAGTTACGCTTTTTGGGAAAACCCTGTTTCCATCCCGCACAGTAGGTGGCGGGATGCACATTAAATTGTGCAATCGCCAATACCGAAGAAGAACCCACTGAAATGTGACCCGTCACTCTTGAGAGGGATGAACACTCACTCTTGCTCACACTCAGCATTTTGAGGAGTGTATACAGTCACACTTCAGTTGGGAGCAAAGTATATACCCTCCCCATGTCTAGTCTCTCTCAGCCCTAACTCTGTGCACAGGCTCTTTCAACATCAGCAATGGTTTTGGGTGTGTCAGAGGACAGGATCAAGGGGTTTATCTCGTCTTGAATCACAACGTCGTCCTCTATTCTCACNGTTTTTGTTGATAGTTCCGTTTTTTGGGGAAACCCTGTTTTCATCCCGCACAGTAGGTGGCGGGATGCACATTAAATTGTGCAATCGCCAATATACCGAAGACGAACCCACTGAAATGTGACCCGTCACTCTTGAGAGGGATGAACACTCACTCTTGCTCACATTTAGCATTTGAGGAGTGTATACGGTCACACTCCAGTTGGGAGCAAKGTATATACCCTCCCCATGTCTAGTCTCTCTCCGCCCTAACTCTGTGCACATGCTCTTTCAACATCAGCAATGGTTTTGGGTGTGTCAGAGGACAGGATCAAGGGGTTTATCTCGTCTTGAATCACAACGTCGTCCTCTATTCTCACCSCAAGTCCACGGAATCGCTCTGGAACCTGGTCATCGTCCTCACATATGTACAGCCCTGAAAGAGAGAGATGGACTGGAGTGTAGTCACTTGATGCATTCATGCACACACATGCATTAAACACTGGAACAGTAGTGCTTCAGTGTTTGTATAGGAATCTCTGGTTGTTTCACTGGGAAGGCTGGGTTTACACTACACAAAACATTCTCCTTAGCAAAACATAAATGATGCTTGTGTAAAGTTACATTCTACCATGTAAACTATGTGGAGCCCACCGTGCGTGCGGTGAGTGGTGCAGTAATAAAGTGTTGCCTCTAAGGCGGAATAACCCTAGTGGAGTGTTAATCCAGCCTAAAAAGTCCACAGTTTTTCCAAGTTTGTCAATCAGTTGAATATGACTAATATGAAGAACTGAACTGTGTGAGTGAGAGAGAGATTGTACCCTGGCTCATGTATACAGTACCTGGCTCTATTGTGATTGCCATTCCAGGCTGGAGGGGCTGAGAGCGGGAAAGCTCAGGGGTATCGTGCACATCCATGCCCAGGTAGTGACCAACATGGTGGGGGCAGTAGCGCCGCGCCGCCTAGAAGCAGCAATACAGGTCACCGAAGCAACAAAGTACACTGCATGCTCAAGCTCTGCACTCAATGTTCCAATATCTCACGTAAAACTCATTCTATGTGGTGATAAAGTTGCCTTCCATTAAAAATCTAGGTTTATCTATGGTCAAGTTTCAGTTTGAGAAATGTAAGTTAATTTATTACTGCTGGTAGTCATCTACTTTTATCTATCAATGACATCTAAAATTTGTATTTCAGGAGGGAAGGATGAGTGTTGGTCCCATAAGTACAAATAAAAATGTATCTACCAAAATTACCACAGCTACACTATTGATTTCTTATTCAATGAGCATATATGCTAAATAAACCTGCTCAACTGGACAACATTTGGATTGGAGTACACTATTAATCTCAATATTGAGGCATTTGCTAGTCAGGATTGTTAGCAAATATTTCAGTAATTGATTACACTTCAATTCGCAATCCAAAACTTTTGAAAGAGCACAGCTGCCCAATCAAATGTATATTAAACTTAGGTTTGGCTTGATTCCCCCCCGAGTTGAATTGCTACAGGAAAGTGATGCCTCGATTATAGGTAGTACACAGGGATATTATGCTTTACGAAGGGTGTAATTAGGTCACTACTTTACAGTTTAAATGGGCCAGAAGACGTTATGGTCATTTCCTGACCACAGACCATTGGAGAGAGCAAAGTAAACACAAAATATCCAAAGTTCCAGGATTCTTTGCCCAGAAAATATTTTAACTGTGAGTGATAGGGTCCCTTCTTTCAGTTCTGTGTCTGCCTTTCATTTTGACATATTTATTGTCACATACACCGGATAGGTGCAGTGAAATGTGTTGTTTTACAGGGTCAGGCATAGAAGTACAGCACCCCAGGAGTAAATTAGGGTTAAGTGCCTTGCTCAAGGGCACAGTCAGATTTTTTACCTTGTCGTCTCATGTATTTGAACCAGCGACCTTTCAGTTACTGGCCTAACGCTCTGATCGCTAGGCTAACTGCCATCATGGGTAGGCCTAACACATTATAATAACGGTCAGTAATAAACCATTTACAAGGCATTTAAACAGTTTGCTCACCATTTATTAATCATTACTCCAACATTAGTACATCACACTACTTCAACAGTGTGATTGTTTTGGAATAAAATGTTCAATATATTTCCTTAAACATCCTGTGTTGTGTTCTTTTAACATTGACAAGTTCTAAGCCAGGTTTTCCCAAACTAGGGGTTGCGAGCCCACCTGATTTGTAGTGGGGTCGCAAGAGAATTTGCATTTAGTTCATAGAACTGGGGTTACATCAGTAACCACCGGTAGCCGCTAAATGCAGTTGTAATGAACAGAGTGGTTTCTGTTTTCTTACTACAACCGAGTGGACAAGATTAGGCACTAAATCAGACTTGGGGTGATGTTCTTTTCTACACAGAATATCATACAACATTATTGCCTGATAATCTTCTGAATTTCCCAATACCTTTCTGATGCATGTCAGTCATTTCAAACCATACCGATTAAAATACTGTCAAAAATACTGTCAGAGTGATTTGTAATAGACTGTCATAGCCAACATTTTTAAAAAGTTAACATTGGCTGTTGATTACATTACTTTTTTTACATGGTGGGGTCACTATTTATTTTATCAAAATGGGGTCCCAGGCCAAAAGTTTGAGAACCCCTATTCTAGGACATTTTGAGACCATCTGGTACTGCTAGAATGCCTAACATGGCAATGGCATGTCCATCTTTTGGTGAGAAATTACACTGGTCACTCTAAACATTTATAAAGAACTATAAATCGAGAAAGCAAACCGATATCAATCGCTCCGGTGCCATTGCTGAAAGATCCTCCACCACACACCGGTCTTGCTGAATGCCTTCTCTCCAACCCAGCCTCCCAACATAAGCCGGTGTGATACCTAGGCTACTCCTGTGGCGTGCTGCAATCCTTGGCCCCGACCTTTCGGTCTTCTCCCGACTACCACCCAGGCCTGATTATTGTGCAACCTCATAGGCCTAATATTTTAAATCGGAGTCTTAGAAAACGTATGGCTATTTCTCACGTTGATCGTTAAGCTACAAACGAACATGTTGCTATTGTCTACCCTAGACTCTTACACTGAGGATGATGAATTTAGGGACCGATGCCCCATAAACGGGGAAAGATTTGTGTTTTTACCATGTTGCATCCTGGGAGAAACTATACGCTTTCCTGGGTATTGCACCAGAGAACTCTGCCTGTTTTTCACATTCGACACGGAAGAAACTGAACGCTTGCATTTACATGTCTAGATTGTTGTCGGTAATTAACCATGTCTCTGGACTGTACGCATTTTGAAATCCGTGGTGTTAAAGACTGATTATTGTACTCTGCTTTTTTAAAATCTTTATTTAACTAGGCAAGTCAGTTAAGAACAAATTCTTATTTAAAATGACGGCCTACCCCGGCTAAACCCTAACCCGGACGACGCTGGGCCAATTGTGCGCCACCCTATGGTACTCCCAATCACGACCAGTTGTGATACAGCCGGAAATCGAACCAGGGTCTGTAGTGACACCTCTTGTACTGAGATGCAGTGCCTTAGACCGCTGTGCCACAAGGGAGCCCTTTTACTGTCAGGAAATGTGCAATCTAACTCAGGTCCTGCCATTTCTTACCCATCTGAATTAAAAAGGTCAATGGTCTGAAGTTTCTGCACATAAATGTAAGAATTTAGGATTATAAAGGACCTAAATGGTTTATTACTGAACGTTATTAGTATTAAAGTGTTTGTTATCCAATAGGGTTTTTGATACACAGCATTAACCTCTAATACCCTTTCCTAGCCATTGAGTCTCCGTGGTCCCCTTAAGCCACAAAATATAACCCATTACTTTCAATTAAATATTACTATTAAAACATTTGAGTAAATAAGTGATATTATCATTTACGTTGATGCTAAACACCCTTCAGTTATCTATGCATGCATTTGATACCATTATCAGTTAACCTGGACCTGGAGTTATTTTCTCCAACCATGGAACTACTTTGAGCAGAAGGACACAGCGACACTGAGCGTACCTTAAGTGCATCAGCATCACTGGTGGAGCCCTTCACAATGCCCAGCTGTTTGAGTTGGCGTCCCAGCAGAGTCAACATGGTGCTGTAGATGTGGTCCAGACTGACTCCTGGGGAGCACAGAGACAGACAGGCCTTCTGCACCTCCAACACCCCCTCATACAACTCTGCCTGGGCAGGGCTGAACCTGGGCTCACCATGCAAGAGAGGGGTAGAAAAGGAGACTTCATTAAAAGGAGGGAGAGAGGAGAGAAGGAGCAAACATCCAAAATGGTATCTCTGTTGATGCAACTTACTTTCCGTTCACCGGCCAGGTGCGAGTAATATCACTGACATAACAAAAGTATTCACACCCTCCATCAAGTAGCACCATCTCCCCATTCTGAGAGAAAGAAAAGACAAGGAATTGGGCAGTCTTGTTTGTCTGGACACAGACAGAGAGTTGCTGGTAGATGTAGTATGTACAATCGTGGCAATGCTGGGGTGTTAATAATTCTAAATCTTCTGACCTCAGAATTGTGGGCCCACATTCAGCAGCAACATTGCATATGTCCCTTCACCTTGACAATCTGGTTGTTGTTTATGTAATGAAGTGTATTGGCTCGGTTTCCCCCAGCAACCACAGGAGGATAGGCCAAGAAATTGGCTCCATGGGCACGGCACTCAAAATCAAACTGGGATTGAGAAATAGATTCACATGAACATTTCATCATTATCGTTGCTACCATAGGTGTTAAACCATATTTTCAATGACAACACACCATAATTATAAAGTGTCTAAAGACCTCTAACTCACCTTAGCATACAGTAGAGCTTCATCAATGTCCCCTTGAGAAATACCCATAGTCTTCTTGAATGCCTGATAGAGGGGATGCAGAGGGTTTACGTGAACAGTTGAGAGTGCTTCACTCATGGCGTGTGTGAGGTGACTCACCTGTGCTGTGATGCGACCAGCCTCCTTCATGAGAGCCACCTCGGCTGGGCTCTTGAGGGCCCTGAGGGAGTGTGTAAGGGGTCTGAGAGAGCGCACCATGGGCCCCCCTTCCAGCAGGGGCCGAACATGGGTCTGGTGGAGCCCAGGGTGGCAGGGCTTGGAGCCATCATACCACACAGTGCTACCTGAGAGAGAGGGAACAATCAGAGTAAAATTGTTAGTGATATAGTTTGTCTAATTTCTTTACATCACTTTGAAATGGTTCAAACAGTTGCATTTGTTCGGAATGAAAATTTGATCCACAATTTGGAGCTACGTTCCTCAGGCTTCTAATCCCTAATCTTTCATCCAAAAGAGTAACATTTACTCTAAAATATGTATGTTCGAATGACTTTCCCGTAGTTACCCCCTACCTTTAAGGCTTTTGAGTACAAGTCCCAATTCTTCTGTGCAGTGGACCCTCTCGACCCCAGTCAACGCTGCCGCCCCATCCTTCCCTGACCTGGGCCCGTCCCACAGCTCCCTGGCCGGGTCCCTGCGGGGTACAAAGAGGATGGCCTGGTCCGGGCGGCCGGTACCACACAGAACCAGGGCGCTGTCTGGTTCAAGGATGCCTGTGAGGTAGAGGAAGTCCTGGTTCTGGTGGAAGGGGTAGGGGATGTCATTGGTCATGTAGCAGATTGGGTGGGACAGGACAATGACGAGGTGTTTGTTGGACGAAGCAGTGGGTCCCAGCCGATCTGCCTGAACCTCGATGAGAGAGGCCAGTCTTTGCCGACGGAGATCAAACTCTGTTTGGGTTAAGCCAGGGGTCACCTCACCTGTGACAGAGAGCAAGAAGGGGAAGAAGAAGTTATAAACCCACCATTTAAAACTCCCTGAAGCGACTGCACTGTACTACACAACAGTATTCATACCCATAGTTTGTGGTTGTGAATAAGATAACAATGAGCAATATCAACAATATCGGGTAAATGCTGTAGAGTAACTGATTGGCATAAATGGGACATAGCTGTATGCCCATGAGTACATTCACCATTTTTTATGAAGTGTGGATGAGTGAAGGGGCTTAGCTGGCCGAGGTATCTTGGTGGAACCTTCCGCGGTTTCCACCCTCCTGGTTTAACGGAGACATTCCGACATGGGCACCACAGATGACCTGCAGAGAGGTTACCAGTGAGGGAAAAGTTTGCTAATAAATTCAGTTCTTTTTCACCTAGGTCTTACAGAATCTTCCACAATCAGCTGGCCATACAAATCTACATGATATAAGATTTTTATACATGACATTATAAGTTGATCCTATAATAAAAGTATGACATGTCATTGGGGAATAACATGTATTATGCCTTCCATCTTGCTGAGGCAAGCATTTGTGTTATACAAACATACAATGTGAAATTAGCTTGCATAAATAATAGGGAAGATCTCAAATGCATTCTCCACGCGTCCTCTTTTAAAACCCACTGGATGAGAAAGCAAGAGGTCCCTCCCCTCGGACCTTCTCCTCCAATAGGATTTGAGAAAAGGACGTCATGCGTACACAATTGTGATCTTGACCCTGACTACAGTAGTTAGATAAGCTCATTTGTCTGGACAGTGGCCAGATATAAAAATGACCTTCTACCATTGTAATAAATTTAAATACAAATAACCAAATATTTCACCACTCACCTTGACTCCAAAACTTTGAGTGTGACACCAATTGGGTAGCGGATCTGGTCAAAATGTTAAGTGAGGGCAACATTGTTGCAAGTCGGTCAGACTATCAGCGACAGTTAACTCCCATCATGATGTCCACAAGTAGTGGCGCTAAATTCTATTGCGGTATACACAATTACATAAAATATAAATACTTTAGCAGACTAAAAATCTAACGTAAACTATATAATACGACTACCTCTTCATACGACAGCCAACATGTAGGAATTTGTGACTGTATCATGTCGATAAATGCATCTGTCTGTCTGCCGTGCTTGTGAGGTGACAAGTTTCAGCCTCCCCTGTAAGACAATCGTTACCATTGGTGGAAGTACAATATTAGGTTTTTTGATTGGATAGCAATTATATGACCTCTTTTGTTTGCGACTTGATCCATTCACGCAGGACCTCATCGCTTGTTTTGTTTGTCATATGTTTCTATCTAATTAATGCCTGCGTTAAAAACATCTACGGAACAACATACACCATCGACTAGTAATTTAAAGCGATTGTTGTAGCGGCTTGGTTGCACCCCTCTACTCGAAGCTACCCCTCGTTGAAGAGCTGTCTGGTCATACAGGTAGCTAATCTAACCCTCATATACTGTGTTTTATTGGAAATAATTAGGCTTTCTGGTTTGTTTTCCCTGATTTTATCATGCATTCAAATAATCCCCACGGCATGACTAACTCGACAGAATTCCAGAATATTCTATCCTCACAATCCATGCAACATTTCTACACGTGCCCTGGGACAAACTGTTTTTTGAGATAAAGGAGTTACCTAGTTTACTAATAATACTAAATGAGGCTGTGCAGCACATGTGTATGCTATCAATGCTCATACTTAGCTAGCAGTTTCATTTTTACTTCCTCGCACTTTCTTGTTGTGTAGCGTGTGCTGGACCTGTGAAGTGAGAATGGACCCGCGGAAAGTGCATGAGTTGAAGGCCTTCGTGAAGTTGTGCGACGAAAATCCCTCCATATTGCACCTTCCCGAGCTCGGCTTCCTCCGGGCCTGGTTGCAAGGGTCAGTTGATAATCCTTCTGTTTATCGCACAGCGTCAAGCTTGCAGTTGCTCTTTATCGTCAAAAGTAGCGGGCCACTATCTGTTAGGAGTCGGATCAACCCATGTTCAAACCCCGGTTTATTCCCCGGATATCAATAGTATTAGAGTTAAATGAATGAAGTCATTGTTAATGCAATTTCGTGTGATTTTTGTTGTTGCCAATTCCCCAACTACCTGGAACGGGAATGCCGCAGTCACACCCACTCACTGCTGCTAAATATCAGGCATATTTCTCTCTGTCTGATAAGTCAGTACAAAGTACTTTATTAATTGAATAAAACATAGGAATTCCTAGTGTACTAAGTAATACACCAACATGTACTGGCAGCAGTTGGCAAAATTGAAAGCCTCTATTGGAGAGAATTAAAATTTGAACGAAGATTCTCTTTTTTTCAGAATGGGAGCTACAATTCCACAAGCCCCCCAAAATGACTCTTCATGCAAGGTATAAGTATAACTTGTTTCATATATCCATCCAGTTTCTATATTTGACAGCCTACCAGTACAGTTCAGCCAATAAAACAAATTCATTTCAGGGTGGGTGTCCATGTGCTGGAGCTCCTCCCCCTGCCTCTGCTCCTGAGCCCCATGCCCCCTCTGAGAGTGAGGAGAGTGAACTAGGTATGTCCATGGCAGCTTTCTCACACCTGGCCCACACATTTTCCCACAGTCACCCATTGAGTTCGTAAAGAAAATGGGTACACAGGCCAAAGGGTTATTGTCCCTGGAAATTATTTTTTCGACTCACACACCATACCAATAAATCCTCACCCAGACATTTACAGTTCCATTCCATCTAATACATTTAGTGATATAGTGAACAACAAACAATACGTTGCATGACCACACAGTTTGTAACGATGCCTTATGAACTGATTGCCAAGCTCTTGAGCAGTGCTTATACAACCAGTGGCGATTATAGCATGTAAATCTTGGTGGGGCCAAAAAAGAATAATTGCACCACTAATCAATAAATGAATTGCACTATAATGGTGACAAACGGTGCCCACAAACTGTTAAGGCCTACATAAAGCTGTCCCTACAGCAGTTCCAACTAGAGGTCGACCGATTATGATTTTTCAACGCCGATACCGATTATTGGAGGACCAAAAAAAGCCGATGCCGATTTTTATTTATTTGTAATAATGACAATTACAACAATACTGAATGAACTTAATATAATACATCAATAAAATCAATTTAGCCTCAAATAAATAATTTTACATGGTCAATTTAGTTTAAATAATGCAAAAACAAAGTGTTGGAGAAGAAAGTAAAAGTGCAATATGTGCCATGTAAGAAAGCCAACGTTTAAGTTCCTTACTCAGAACATGAGAACATATGAAAGCTGGTGGTTCCTTTTAACATGAGTCTTCAATATTCCCAGGTAAGAAGTTTTAGGTTGTAGTTATTATAGGACTATTTCTCTCTATACTATTTGTATTTCATATACCTTTGACTATTGGATGTTCTTATAGGCACTTTAGTATTGCCAGTGTAACAGTATAGCTTCTCCTCGCTCCTACCTGGGCTCGAACCAGGAACACATCGACAACAGCCACCCTCGAAGCAGCGTTACCCATTGCTCCACAAAAGCCGCGGCCCTTGCAGAGCAAGGGAAACAACCACTCCAAGTCTCAGAGCGAGTGACGTTTGAAACGCTATTAGCGCGCACCCCGCTAACTAGCTAGCCATTTCACCTCGGTTACACCAGCCTCATCTCGGGAGTTGATAGGCTTGAAGTCATAAACAGCGCAATGCTTGACGCACAACGAAGAGCTGCTGGCAAAACGCACGATAGTGCTGTTTGAATGAATGCTTACGAGCCTGCTGGTGCCTTCCACCGCTCAGTCAGACTGCTCTATCAAATCATAGACTTAATTATATCATATTAACACACAGAAATACGAGCCTTAGGTCATTAATATGGTCGAATCCGGAAACTATCATCTCGAAAACAAGACGTTTATTCTTTCAGTGAAATATGTAACCGTTCCGTATTTTATCTAAGTGGTGGCATCCCTAAGTCTAAATATTCCTGTTACATTGCACAACCTTCAATGTTATGTCATAATTATGTAAAATTCTGGCAAATTAGGCGGCCCAAACTGTTGCATATACACTGACTCTGCGTGCAATGAACGCAAGAGAAGTGACACAATTTCACCTGGTTAATATTGCCGGCTAACCTGGATTTCTTTTAGCTAAATATGCAGGTTTAAAAATATATATTTCTGTGTATTGATTTTAAGAAAGGCATTGATGTTCATGGTTAGGTACACATTGGAGCAACGATTACGCCCCGCATCGATTCTATGCAACGCAGGACACGCTAGATAAACTAGTAATATCATCAACCATGTGGAGTTAACTAGTGGTTATGAGTGATTGATTGTTTTTTATAAGATAAGTCTAATGCTAGCTAACAACTTACCTTGGCTTACTTCATTCGCGTAACAGGCAGTCTCCTCGTGGAGTGCAATGAGAGGCAGGTGGTTAGAGCGTTGGACTAGTTAACTGTAAGGTTGCAAGATTGAATCCCCCGAGCAGACAATGTGAAAATCTGTCGTTCTGCCCCTGAACGAGGCAGTTAACCCACCGTTCCTAGGCCGTCATTGAAAATAAGAATGTGTTCTTAACTGACTTGCCTAGTTAAATAAAGATTATTCTCGATTGTTATGAAAACTTGAAATCGGCCGTAATTAATCGGCCATTCCGATTAATCGGTCGACCTCTAGTTCCAACAACACCTTACCACTGCTATACTTGGCTATCAGCGGAGCCTTGTCTGGCAGCGAAACAGTTTATTCAGCCTCATTTACTGCCTCTTTTTTTAAAAACAGATGATATGACTGACTTGCTTAAACAAATGTGGTTTCTACTGACAATTGAGATGTACAAACTATGGCACAAGGGGACGACATTAAGACATTAATGAGCGAACCAGGGCGGATGTAGTCAATATAATTATTTGTTCTGCACTTTTGAAATGTACAGCGACATAATTCAGAACATGGGCTGTTCTTAGTGTTTTCCCTGTACACCAAATCAGAACCGTAGGATAAATAAAGGGGGCATATAAGCACACAATGAAAGCTCTTACAATATTCAATGATGACATTTCTCAAACAGGTTATAGGCTACATGTGCACCACTGAGTCAGAACAGTAACGTTAGGTGAAATTAAGAGGTGAAAATAAACCAAATTAATAGGGTGATGGGCTACTAACAGCTTACTACGCAACATATACTTAGTATTACTCTAGTATTACTTTCTTAGCTACAGTATACATATCTCCCTGGCATATTACATAATTTATGCAGCAGCATATAAAACATTTTTGGACTTGTGATGTGCTCACTTGAAGAGGAAGGTGGCGCAGTGGTCCTTCGCAGAAAAATTTTGTCATCAAAAAAAGACAAGAGGCCAGATTTACATTTCCGAGTTGGATTTGGATGACCGTTCAAAATTTATTTTCCCAGTCTGAGCTAATTTATTCCCGACTTCCCAGTTGCAATTCTTGCAGTTAGCCACTGTCACAAATTTCTTCCAAACCACTAATTGTTGAATTTGCGATTTACAACTTGTTGTGTAATGTTTATGTCCAATGGCCGATGAGCACCGATGCATTTTATCTATTAAATTAAGGTTAAACTAAAAATTAAAAAATAAATTTAACTATAATTTCTCCGTTATTTATTTTCATATGACAAGGATTTAAAAGGATTTTCCAGTAGATTGTCGAATTGATGACTGCTAGCAAAGATTTTGAAAGTAAGATGTTGACATGATCAGTCCAGTCAAAGCTACTGTACATATCGTGATTTGACGTGATTTAATCTGTGGCCAATGACCTTGAGCCTTCTTGGAAGGGCACTACTAATGTAATTCTATGGCAGGAGCCAAAGGTCTTGAATTTTCGATGTCTACCCTTAATACTTGGTTGTGACTTAGTGTCCTCATGAGTGACAGAACACGGAGCCAATCACGGCGCAACGCTCCTATTTTCTGCTGGCTTGCCCTACCGCCACAGAAAGCACTGAGCTAGGCTGAAAGACCATATTTGTATTCGGCTTTATTAACTCAATGATATATATTTATTTTACATTGTTTGCAAACTGATATGTGACTCGTATTAATGCCAAAATAACATGCAAAACAGGCAAGCCCACAAAAAAATGTGGGGCTCAAAACAGGTGGGGCTCTGTCCCACCTCTCCTGAATGACGGGTTGCCACTGTATACAACATACAATAACGGAATTAAAGGTGCAAGCTTTCAGTGTGTCTCATATCTACAAAAATTTTGAAGTCCTTGATGGATCCCCTTGCTTCTTCAGAGATCGACCAAGATGGGGTGATTGAGCCAGACACAGACGAACCTCAGGAGATGGGAGACTTAGAAAATCTGGAGGTGAGAATATTTACTCTACTGAAGACATCTGTTATTAATATAACATAAGGATGGGAGAGTGCATGAAGTGCTTTTCATTTGGGGAGTTTCTGCAGATGAGAACTAATGAGAAATGCATCTAGTGAGCATGCAAGCCCTGAAGAAGACTGCTTGGGAATTTCCCAGGCAAAGTAGAAGACCACATGGCATCTCATATGTCTTGCAGATAAATAGTGTGTTCTTGTTCCTTTAGGTGACAGAGGAAATGATGGACCAGGCCAACGAGAAGAAGATGGAAGCTATCGAAGCGTTAGGAGAAGGTGGGTTGGTTGTTCTAAGGTTCTTGCATTRACATTGCMCTGACCTTGTAGTARATSRGGAAGACATTTTAATGACCAGTGGTTATAAKTATCACTTTTTGGTGCTRTCAAATACAGGTGASTTGCAGAAAGCCCTGGACCTCTTCACTGAAGCCATCAAACTCAATCCACGGGTAGCTATCATGTATGCCAAGAGGGCTAGGTGAGTCCCACKGCTAGACTTAACAATGCCATACCACATGATGTGCTCTAGTACATGATCACGTAGTATTCATACAGACTGACGTATGTTCTTTGCCAGCGTCTACATCCGGATGCAGAAACCCAATGCAGCTAAGCGGGACTGCGACAGAGCCATTGACATCAACCCAGATTCTGCACAGCCCTACAAGTGGAGGGGGAAAGCTCACAAGTATGCTGCTAGATAGGCTGCATATTCAAACTCAGACACAATGCAGTTGTATATGATTTATAAGTAATACAATATAGGGTGGTGCCGAGTAGTCGGACAAAATGAGTATCGTAAGGGATATTGGCAATTTTCTGGATACGATTATGATCAGGGTATTTTTATTATCCGTGATTGGAAAAAATACATTTGAGTGTCAGCACACATCTTTCTCAAGTTAGTCAGTCATGTGCAAGGTTCTACATGGTCTAAATAACTCAACTGGCTGGCTGTCTAAAGAAAAAGCCTGGCTGTACGTTGATCATGCTGCTCTGATTGGATAGAGTGAAGTTGTATTTCTCTGTCCACTCACGTCATAATTTCACAAGATCAGTTTTCCTTGCATATTTTTCGGTCTGATCATTTAGATTGCTGCTGCCTGCTACTATGATAAATCACATGGTGAGGACGTTTGCTATCAAGATATGTGCATAATATCTAACATGCGAGGCATGGGTAGGGGGGAAAAATATGAAACGCTGATGGGCATTCTGACTGAGTGTTAGCAAACGTGGCAGCCCACTGCAAGTTGAGGACACAGACACACACCTCTGCACGCTGCTCCTAATCTGTAGCTTTATTTTGCAGTGAATGTGCAGGGAGGTATTTTGCTAACATTTAATAAGTCCATAGTTAAATAAAGGTTAAATAAAATATTAAAACACTTCTGTTTTTTCCGGTCACGGGTATCATCTGATCCGACTATCAACTGTCAATATACAGATACGATTACGAGTATGGCCATTTTGGCACACCCCTAATACAATACTTTGATTGAGTCTCTTTCCTCTTTGTGTGTCAGGTTGCTGGGGCACTGGGAGGAGGCAGCAAAGGACCTGGCCACTGCCTGCAAACTGGACTACGACGAGGATGCCAGCGCTATGCTGAAAGAGGTCCAGCCCAAGGTACCCAGCCACTAACTGTCTTTTTGAAACCAGAGCAGTTTCAAGGTTGTCTGGTCAATCAGTGTCTTCTGGTCTGACTTTCAACTCATGCTCTTTCTCTCCTCAGGCTAATAAAATCATTGAGCACCGGCGCAAGTATGAGCGCAAGAGGGAGGAGCTAGAAATCAAGGACAGGAAGGAGAGGGTAAAGAAAGCGAGGGAAGAGCATGAGAAAGCTCAGAGGGTGAGTGTTTGGTGCAAGAACAGAGAGGAGAATAAGAATTTCAAAATAGTGTCTCAACGTTAAAACATTTTTTTTTAACTCTGCACAGGAGGAGGAGGCTAGACAAGCAGCAGGAGGAGGTGGCTTCCCAGGTTTCCCAGGTAAGAGAGGGAATATGGGTTCATGAAATGTCTTGACGATAAGTTGATTAGCTCAATCAGGTTTGTCTGTGCAGGGCTTGAACAAAGGCCTGTAATCCATGGCCCTGTAATTCTCCAGTACCTGGGCTGGTGACCACTGCTCTACATTATCTGACCATCACCCAAGGGTCCATTTGGAGCCCTGTAATCGCATTAATCCTGGGTTCCTTGTCTCATGCTGTAGGTGCTGGCGGTTTCCCAGGGGGTGCTGGCGGTTTCCCAGGGGGTGCTGGCGGTTTCCCAGGGGGGGCTGGCGGTTTCCCAGGGGGGGCTGGCGGTTTCCCAGGGGGGGCTGGAGGCTCTCCTTTCGGCATGCCTGGTCTGGGAGAGCTCTTTAACGACCCAGAGGTGCTCAACGCCATGAAGGTACGACGCTCCTTAAATTGAAGTGTTTGCAGTCTTAAAGTTAGCCCTTGGATTCCATGTCAGTATCCATATCTAATCCCATCTCTCCTGTGGTTTTTCTCCAGGACCCTGAGGTGATGGCAGCTTTCCAGGATGTGGCTCAGAACCCAGCTAACATCGCCAAGTACCAGGGTAACCCCAAGGTCATGGCCCTCATC
>NW_019943452.1:37689-94165 GCF_002910315.2 Salvelinus sp. IW2-2015 | reverse complement strand
TTCCCAGGGGGTGCTGGCGGATTCCCAGGGGGGGCTGGCGGATTCCCAGGGGGGGCTGGAGGCTCTCCTTTCGGCATGCCTGGTCTGGGAGAGCTCTTTAACGACCCAGAGGTGCTCAACGCCATGAAGGTACGACACTCCTTAAATTGAGGTGTTTGCAGTTTTACAGTTAGCCCTTGGATTCCATGTCAGTATCCATATCTAATCCCATCTCTCTTGTGTGTTTTCTCAAGGACCCTGAGGTGATGGCAGCTTTCCAGGATGTGGCTCAGAACCCAGCTAACATCGCCAAGTACCAGGGTAACCCCAAGGTCATGGCCCTCATCACCAAGCTGAGTGCCAAGTTCGGGAGCCCTTCGCCCTAGGTGAAGAAAAAAGAGGGGAGCGGGAAGAAGAACGAGTGGCGGGAGAGTAGCAAATGGATGTTGTCAGGTGTCGGGAGAGCTAAAAAGCTTATTTGAGATTATTCCACTGTGTATGGATCAAATGGGTAATGTTGATGGGCAGATGGGTAAAGAGGAGACTAGAGGCATGCAGCAAGTTTTACACTAGACAAGTGTTTGTGGAGGGGGGGTCAACAGCAACTCTTATACTGTATGTTCTTAAATGGAGCCCACCTATTTGGGCCTGTTAGCTCTTAGTGGTTACTCAAGCCAACTCATGGACACTGATGGGAACACAACTGGTTAATGATGGGGAATCAAAACAGCCTGTCAGAGCCTTCTCATTCAGAATTCCCATTGACTCCTCTTCCCACCCACCCCATCCCTTGTTGTTTTTTACCTGAATCTGGAATAGTCAAACAGGACTCACACATTAGACACCAGCTCTGAGGAACATTTTAGAGACATTATTATATGGAGTTGTCATCTTCTGTGTTCTCTACTGAGCCATTTAAAATGGCTATTTGTTTTCTATCAGGAGTGGATGTGGTAAAGCTATTTCCCTCAGGTTTTCTGTTTTACTCACTTTCGCTGTAACGTAAATTTTTTCATGTCTGACTCCTTCCAAATGCAAAAAACAAGTAATATTACTCTTTTGTTTGATTTTGAAACCGTAATGGAAATATCAATTCAAATCAATAAATATTTGGTTGTTGCAAATTATTTTGTCATGGTTGTTTTAATCAGATGAGTTGGTTATTAAAATGTAAATTCCCATTATTCCCCATGGTGAACACAGATCATGGCATTAGGAAAACGTTTCATTTCACCAGTTCTGAATGCCCTTGGTGCATTTGTCAATTAGTTCCCAATAATTTATCATTAATCTACTTGTCAAGAGGCACAAGGCGTGTACATTTTTGCCTACAATCAGAATGCATCATATCACATTTATTTGTATATATCCACCAGTGGAGGCTGGTGAGTGGAGGATGGCCATAGTAGTAGCTGGAATGGAGTAGATGAAATGTAATTTGTGGATGGAGTATTCCATTCCAGCCATAACTATGAACCGTCCTCCACTGATATCCACTGAAAGAATCGCGTTGGTTCCCATTTCAGTCATGCATTTGGTCACGTGGGTCAAACAAACACCCTAACATATTGGTTGACAGTAGAGCCTCCCACAATGCAGGCGATGGCTGCATAATGAAGTTGTTGAAGAGTAACTGCAGAAACTTGCAGGGATACTGTATATAATGAGATGGCTTGCCTCCGCCCTAAGAAACATGTAGGCAGGCGCAAGTCAGACAATTGTTATCTCCATAATGCTTCGAAAGGCAGTGGCAATCACTGGGCGCGTTCATCATTGCAGACGATTTTAAAAGCAAGGCGTGACTGACTAATTTACAAATCACCTTGCATCATAAATAACTATTTAATATTGTTTGTAGATAAGTCAGTCGGTCACAATTCACCCATGAAGATCACAGTTTTGATGCTCTATAACATGTTTCCATCCACAGTTTTATGTTAATAAAAATAAGAAAAGACCGCTCTGATGGAAACAGGAGTTTTCGGTATAATTGTAAAAATGCTACCGATAAATTGTTAGTATGACATGGTGGATCTTGTGAAAATGGCGATTGAAACGCCCTTGATGCGCAAATATTGATATAAAAACCATCAAAGTAAACTTGGAAACACGATGATACGGTGTGTGGTCCTCCCACCACGACTCCAGAAACCATGCAGTTTATTAGGATAAAATGAAATAATTTATGATGAACTTCAAAGGGTGCTGAATGTGCACGGTGATATTGATGCTCCTTTCCAATAAATATTGAGGTTCTGATTCTGGTGAGATGATGATCGATGCTTGACTGCTGTTTACTAAATAAAATATTATCGCTCTTATCCATAATAGTCATATTATGTAGGCTATTAGCTGCATAATTTATTTCATCTGTAGCCTAATCAACTGCATGCTTTCCCGGCGAGTTATAGTGGGAGGACCACACAACATGTCATCACGTGATTCCAAGTTTACTTCATGAATATTTGTATATAAAAGCGTTTCCACCGACATTTCTCGCACAATTAATTTTACCAACAGAAAAAGATCCCATATTTTTTTGGTCGACATTTGGACAGTTTAACGTAACATTTTCAGTTTCCATCAGGCCTGTCATTACACTTTACTCACATAAAAAAGTTGTAAGGAAACCTGGTTACTGGTGGGAAAATGCGCATATTTTCTTTATGCTGATCTTAGAATATAAAGATGAATATCTGTAGCCAATTGGATGGAAACCTAGCTACTGACTAATTGGGCCTTGTGGCCTCCAGCCTGTATAACAGGTGATCTCACTGCTGTGGCAGGGCAGGGCTAATTTTCACAAGCTATTTGTCTTCCTTCTGTGGATTACCATCTTGTGTCACGTGGGACCAGTGTCTAAAGCCTGTCGCATGATTCGCAGTCGAAACAGTTCGCAAAAAAACATTAAGAGACATTTTGTGACGTTTCTGTTCGTTTTGCTGTTTTTTGTCGCATGTTCGTGCACACACTTTTTTGTTTGTTGTTGAGGCAAATCGAAGTTCGATAGCTGAAATCTACCTGCTTCCTCGGTGACTGGTCAACAGTACTACTCCGAGTAGGAGTACGAACGCAATCACTTTTCACCCGGTTTAAACTACTCCTACTTTCCCGGTTTAAACTATCCCGAGTAGGAAAAGTGATTGCATTCGTTTTGGAACGGGTTTGCCTCCTGGGCGTGAGCCAGGTGCCCGCTCTGGCTGACAGCAAAATCGGCTCAAAACAAAAGTGACATAATTAAGCACATGGAGTGATGAGTAGGATTCTGTGTTTTTACATGAAAAAAACCCGCTTTATCTGCCATCTGTGGCGGATGAATCAGAATTAGTTGGGTAACATAGATAATTAAGATGTTTTATTTGCATAATATGCTTATGTGAGATACTTGTCATTAGAATGTATCCTTTTGGACTAGTAGTGTTGGCAGTTGCACGTTTCCCTCAGCTGGGGCTCAGTCACCTGGGGCCCAGAGAGGGGGAGGTCAGGCTTGTCTTTCACATGTCCCTGGTGCTATGCAGAATATCAGAAAGGGAAGAGGACAGAATGGAACATTGTCTTCATATATGAATGTGTCTTTACCTATTCTTAAACCATGTGAAGGGATGGTGTGATTAATGGGGAACCAATTACTTGTCTCCACAATGTCTGTGTGCCAGTCACTCCCTCCTTTTCCCATTAGGGGGAGGTGTATGGCAGTGTCTGGAAACATTGTATGTCCTCTCTGATCTGACACTTATCCGGGGATAGTGTAGGACCTAGAGGCTCACTCCCCTCAGTGAGCTTGTCCAGGAGTGGTGTTAAGAGGGGGTTTACTTGAGATGGGAGTATCTAGAGTTGACAATTGATATATGCCATTGGATGAGCGAATGGTTCTGTTCTATGCCGTACCAGGGAGAGACGGTTCCCTTTTGGAGTAAGAAGGCCAGACACTGGTCTTTACAATGAAAACTGTTGACACAGCAGTAACTGTCTGCTATGGTTTATATATATCTTTCTCAAGTAAAAGTCTTTCTTTGTGAACTGTTCCTAAGATCTGTGATTCATCATGTAAGTTGAGAGGGGTGTATCTTGGCTATAAAAGATCTTTGTACTTTTCTGTTGGTACTTCTCAACGGTTCATTAGAAATAGTGAATTGTTGAAAGTCAAATGCTATTGCAAAGTTTATTTTTTATTAAAGATGTAGTTTAAGTATAACTCTGACTGGTGTGTAGTTTGTAACTCTCCTCATTTGGTAAAGCAGAAATATGCCACCACACATCCCAATGAAACGTAGTTTGAAAATGCAAAATGTATTTTATGTAAAAGAGATGTATGTTTCTGGAAGATGCACCATGCTGCCTTGTTGACAATATGACCGACCGGGCGCAGATTACTGTTTGATTTAAAAAGTGTGTCATGACGTTGCCTGTTTAGGTACATAAAGCCCATCCCCCTCTCCCTGCCACTCACTGCCTCCCCCTTTCCTCCTTCAACCCATGCTGTGGTCACAGAGAGACGTCGTAAATTCCTGAGAATCTCCTCATGGCCAAACAGTATTAGAGAGAGGGTAAACTTTCAGGACAAAGGGTTTTCTTCCACCTCACAGAACTTGAGGTACGAACACATTTCATGTTCCTGAAAAAGTATAAAAGATCGGTGAAGATTCCAGCTATTAACCGGTCCGTTTGTCACAACTGGGGAAACTCATGGGAGACTGTGTGGCTACATTACCATACCGCTGTTTATATAATAACCTCAGATATGAGGTTTACATCTAATTGTTGTATAATATGAATGAGTGAGTATGATACTGTTTGTATAATTGTGTAATATGATTTTGGACTGTTTAATGAAGAAAAATACAAATCCCTTTTTATTTGAACTAAATCAGAGGACTGCCCCTGAGCCCAGTTGGGTCAGACATCCTGGGACAGCCCCTTTCTACAGTCCTAATAAAAACCCAACTCTGAGAAATTATCACTAGACCATGTTTTTCTCCATAGGAGGAGAACGAAGGTTGAGTACCATTGCTGAATCTGTTAACCATACCACGTGGTTAAACTCTTAGACGAATAAGAACAAGTCTTTGATATTGACTACTAGTCTGCAGCTAGGAATTCGGTATCATTGAACGCGAAGAACGACAACCGCTGAAACATCCATTCTATAACGAATGTCACTCTGAACTATCCACAATAACCAAGACAGAGACAGACGGAACTCTCCAACAGAAACTAACTTTTCACCAGCGATCAAGACGACACACTGAGCGTAAATATATATATATTGATTGCAATTGTTCCCGAATGAGTGAGCGTCCATGTGTAAACGATTAGAATGTCAATTGTTATAATTATGAACTCTGTAGTGACTTCTTGGTCGACCCCCAATTTTCCCTTTGTCTAACAAGCCGCCATGCCGTTTCAGCCCACTAGGGCATATTTCTCCCATCATTTCATGTAACCATTTTAAGTTTGTTTGTTTGTTTATGCATTTCTGTGAATTACTTACTTAGTAATAAATAAATGATTTAAGACAATTGATATATGGATGACTCATAGTGAAGACTGGGTTCGTGCAGATAACCAACAATTTACGACGTTTGGAATGAGACTAACGTGAGGTAAAATAAATAAATCATTAATCAGAAGACTATTGATCAGATATGAAAATATCTGAAAGGTTATATTGGGAAATTATAACTTTGTAATCTGACTACTTTCCCTGGTGCCCCCAAATTCATAGTTAATTAGTTACGTTATTATTTAGTTGATCGCGTAATAACTAATTACAGAGAATCTTTGATAAAAACTATAAGTCTTCAATTTAATGACAGTAAAGACACGACAAGTGCCTACTCCCTCCCTTTTGCCGCCACAATGACGAGACAGGCCATTGCCCGGTTCAACCTGGGTCAGAGTAATAGAACTCCCTCAGTGGGAAATATGTACAGGATTCTTTAATGAAGTGTTTGTTGTCATTCATTCAATGAGAAGCCTCGTTTTCGTGCACATTTTTCCATTTGAGAAATACTGCACCAAAGATCTTAGTTAGATGTACAATTTCCAATCTCAGACCTCATCGGCAAAAACATCTAAACGAATTACAGATTTCTTGATTTAGTTTACATTAACTATTTTGAGGAAGCTATGTCGTTGATATGTCATCGCAAGAGGGACACAGTAATATTGCCACTTAAAAAAACTTTAAAAAGGACTACCTTTAGAAAAGCAACAAATCCCTTTGAAAATGGCCTATGTTGCATCGAGTTGAGTCAGAAACAGTTATTCTAGTGTCCAAATTGACTACAACGTGTAAATAAAATAATTTTGGTAATAAAGTCAGTCTCATCCAAAACGGATTTCGGAACATCTGTGCGTCACAACGGATAAATTAAGGTTGGGTTTTGATTTGAAGATGTTCATTTGGCCACTAACATGGCGTGAACAGCTGCAGTGATTGCTCTCTATCCAATAGTATAGACCAGGGTTTCCCAAACTCTGTCCCCGGGGCTCCAAGGGGTGCACGTTTTGTTTTTTGCCCTAACGCTACACAGGGAGTATACGAGGCACAGATGTTGTCTTCGCCTAGCCGACTTCTACTAAACTCAGCAACAAAAGAAACGTCCTCTCACTGTCAACTGCGTTTATTTTCAGCAAACTTAACATGTGTAAATATTTGTATGAACATAACCAGATTCAACAACTGAGACATAAACTGAACAAGTTCCACAGACATGTGACTAACAGAAATTTAATAATGTGTCCCTGAACAAAGGAGAGGTCAAAATCAAAAGTAACAGTCAGTATCTGGTGTGGCCACCTGCTGCATTAAGTACTGCAGTGCATCTCTTCCTCATTGACTGCACCAGATTTGCCGGTTCTTGCTGTGAGATGTTACCCCACTCTTCCACCAAGACACCTGCAAGTTCCAGAACATTTCTGGGGGGAATGGCCCTAGCCCTCACCCTCCAATCCAACAGGTCCCAGACGTGCTCAATGGGATTGAGATCCGGGCTCTTCGCTGGCCATGGCAAAACACTGACATTCCTGTCTTGCAGGAAATCACGCACAGAACGAGCAGTATGACTGGTCAATCAATCAACCAGGCTATGAGGGGTGGCCAGTCCTCTTCTGGCTGTGCCGGGTGGAGATTATAACAGAACATGGCCAAGATGTTCAAATGCTCATAGATGACCAGCAGGGTCTAATAATAATAATCACAGTGGTTGATGAGGGTGCAACAGGTCAGCACCTCAGGAGTAAATGTCAGTTGGCTTTTCATAGCCGATCATTCAGAGTATCTCTACCGCTCATGCTGTCTCTAGAGAGTTGAAAACAGCAGGTCTGGGACAGGTAGCACGTCCGGTAAACAGGTCAGGGTTCCATAGCCGCAGGCAGAACAGTTGAAACTGGAGCAGCAGCACGACCAGGTGGACTGGGGACAGCAAGGAGTCATCAGGCCAGGTAGTCCTAAGGCATGGTCCTAGGGCTCAGGTCCTCCTCCGAGAGAGAGTTGTTGTTGCCATCCTGTATCTGTCCCGCAGGTGTGATGTTCAGATGTACCGATCCTGTGCAGGTGTTGTTACACGTGGTCTGCCGCTGCGAGAACGATCAGCTGTCAGTCCTGTCTCCCTGTAGCGCTGTCTTAGGCATCTCACAGTACGGACATTGCAATTTATTGCCCTGGCCACATCTGCAGTCCTCATGCCTCCTTGCATCATGCCCAAGGCACGTTCATGCAGATGAGCAGGGACCCTGGGTATCTTTCTTTTGGTGTTTTTCAGAGTCAGTAGAAAGGCCTCTTTAGTGTACTAAGTTTTCATAACTGTGACCTTAATTGCCTACCGTCTGTAAGCTGTTAGTGTCTTAACGACCGTTCCACAGGTGCATGTTCATTAATTGTTTATGGTTCATTGAACAAGCATGGGAAACAGTGTTTAAACCTTTTACAATGAAGATCAGTGAAGTTATTTGGATTTTTAAGAATTATCTTTGAAAGACAGGGTCCTGAAAAAGGAACGTTTCTTTTTTTGCTGAGTTTAGGAGCAAACCGAACATAGTATGCGGAGCAACTTTAGTATTCTCCACTGGTCTCACAAGACCGACGTAAAGTTGGTTTTATATTCACATATTCGGACATTCAACAGACATTCGCCAAAAGCTATTTTAAATGTAAAAATCAAAAACGAATTCACCGTTTGTCACAGAATCATCAAGCTAGATAGGATTAATTCTATAAATGTCTAGCATACTTTTACAACCTTTGTTTTGAGGAAAAATTCCAGTTTTGATTTGATAGAGGGCACGTAGTCCATCTATAGGGCGTGTGGTCAAAGTTCTAACGAGTCTGTTATAGCCTATTAGAAGGGTTTGGCAGAATATTCTGCATCTTCAGTCATATAAAATTAGATTACAGGAAAAAACTATGTGATGAAGGGGTCAGGCCTGACTAACAAAGAAGACAGGTGGATGGATCAAGAGGACCAAGATAACCAAGAGGATCAACATGGACATTCCACAGTGGAAATAAGGAAAACTATGAGTGAATCATAACATATGTATATATAGTATGTATATATATCAGCATGGGTATTGAAAGATACCAGAAGGTGGATAACAAAAAAAGCACTAAAATAAGAAGTAGATGGTACATGTTTTTGAGCTAAATGTATACATTATGATTTGCCTCTGAACTGTATGTGAACCCCTCTGCAATCTACTGAAACTAACCATTAAAAACTAGGACTTCAACCAAGCTGTCCCTATGCTATTTGCTCTCTTAAACTGCTAGTACAAAGCCTACGTGAAAATTGGGTTTTTCACAAAAGATAATGAAGAAGAAAGAAATATCACCTGGCCCAAATCAGCTCTACATAATTAGGCAGGGAGGTGTGCAACAACCATAAATTATACCAGTGTAGAAACTACGTCACCTACATAGCTATTACCAAATCCCCTTCAATACACATTCCTTGCAGAAAGAACTATTTGCAAACCTTTTAAAACGTCCAGAAAGACAGTGGTCTTAGAAGGGTATTTATACTTTAAACTACATATTTATGTGAATGGATGTGGATGAAAGAATTCTGTCAGTGTTTTAATGTCCTAGTTGAATATTTCTTTCTTTACCTCCAACTCTATATATCCAAGTGAGCCTATGAGGACCTTGGGGATCAGATTTACCATTATACCCTTTGATCAAACGTATAACAGACAGACACTGCTCAAAAGGAGTTGTTTGTGATATCTAGACTCAGTTGCCACTTTATTAGGTTCACCAGCCTATACACAAAAATAAATTGCTCCTACATACACCAAGTCCAGTGGTCTTGGCTTGCTAGACAATAAAGCATGCAGAGAAGTATTCAGGTAATCTGTTACTGTTTGTTTGAACTTTAGAATGTGCAAAATGACAGCACTGTCTGTGATGGTCTTTCGTAACTCAGAAAAGTTCCAAAACTGTTTTTAAATAATTCCAACACTCAACTTGTACTGACTGTAATAAACTCCAACTGGACTTAAAAACTTGAACAGTCTATCTCCTTTCCCAGTTTCATCAACAGTTTTGAATTCATGCTGTTCCAGATGCAAAGGGGGTTGTACCTAATAAAGTGACCACTGTATCTGTAGCCTTTCCAGAATGTGTTCTGGGAATAACAGGGGTATTAAACATTTGGCTGTAAGTGTTGAACAGTTGAATCTATTACCTCAGGAAAAAATGCCTGAAAAAGGAAATACTGATACTGGAAAATACATTTTGGGAGGTTTAATGTACTTTGATGTAGGTTTGATATACCTACTGTAGTTATTGTAATTCATGTTACATATATTTCTAAATCCCACATGGTGATCTCATGGAACCTTGCTGTTTTTATGTCTTTGCCATTAGGGGAGGTGTTATTTTAATTCTGCATTAGGCTAACAGGAAATACAGAAAAAAGGAGGGAAATTCTCAGACTTACAGTAGCTTACAACAAGGTTGACTAGGTGTTTTCAAGGTAAACTTCTGGCTCCAATGGGTCGTGTAAAGCAGAAAAACGATCTTTGGGGAACCCTTTGCTACAGGGTGTGGGAAGGTGGCATAGCACAGACAGTGAGAGAACAATGTAGTATGCAACTGTGAGGGACAGATTTTGTTTTTGAAGCACAACCATTAGAACTAATGGTTCCAGAAAGTGTCTTTAAATGTGTCAACAATGCATAAAAATGTGGTCCTCTTTTGTTTACAGTCTTCAATGCAAATGAAGACTGCTCAATGTGTGCTTTGCATCATCCAGAGAAAAATTATGATCATCTGACCAACTGGGTTGGTCATGGTGTAATATAATAGTAGGCCATGAAAACTCGTAGTTTCATCCTTCAAGAAATGTAGAAGTAAGAAACTTTGTCTTTAAACTTTTTTAGCAGGGTTATCCTTGTGTTATTGTTAGGGTTGCACATTTTGGGGAATATTGGTGGAAATTTTCTGTGGGAATTAACGGGAATATATGGGAATTAACAGAAATATATGCAAAATAATATTAATACCATTTAAATGTAGATGTCTTTTGCATTGGATAAACATGTATTTACCATATCATATGAAGACAGAAACAAACATTTTACCTTATCATAAACAGACAATTGCAATTGATTAAATCCTTCCAATAGAAATAAAAAAAACAATTTAGTCACGAATTGAAGTTTAATTAAATGAGTTGACTCTTCACATGGGATGATTTCACTGAACAACAAAAGAAAGGGAATATTGAATGATCCCAATGATCCATCGCATCTCCCAAAAACGTTGTCAACATACATCTGTAAAATTATAGTCTAAAAACTAAAGCTTTGGTTGTCTTCCTCTTCCTCCCATGTCTTCTCCCTGGACCTCCTCAATGTCCACCTCTTGAAAAAAAAAAATTATTTCACCTTTATTTATTTAACCAGGTACGCTAGTTGAGAACAAGTTCTCATTTACAACTGCGACCTGGCCAAGATAAAGCAAAGCAGTTCGACACATACAACAACACAGAGTTACACATGGAATAAACAAACATACAGTCAATAATAAAGTAGAAAAAGTCTATATACAGTGTGTGCAAATGAGGTAAGATAAGGGAGTTAAGGCAATAAATAGGCCATGGTGGTGAAGTAATTACAATATAGCAATTAAACACCGGAATGGTAGATGTGCAGAAGATGAATGTGCAAGTAGAGATACTGGTGTGCAAAGGAGAAAGATAAATAAATACAGTATGGGGATGAGGTAGTTGGATGGGCTATTTAAAGATGAGCTATGTACAGGTGCAGTGATCTGTGAGCTGCTCTGACAGCTGGTGCTTAAAGCTAGTGAGGGAGATATATCTCCAGCTTCAGTGATTTTTGCAGTTCGTTCCAGTCATTGGCAGCAGAGAACTGGAAGGAAAGGCAGCCAAAGGAGGAATTGGCTTTGGGGGTGACCAGTGAGCTATACCTGCTGGAGCGCGTGCTACGGGTGGGTGCTGCTATGGTGACCAGTGAGCTGAGATAAGGCAAGGGTTTACCTAGCAAAGACATCGACTCTGAGGCCTCATCTTCACTGTCACTTCCAACCTTGTTGAGGATGGCTTGTTGTCAGGCTCAAAAAGCCTCAAATTTGCCTGGATGGCCACCAATTTTTCAACCGTTGTATTTGTCAGCCTGTTGCATGCTTTGGTGTGTGTGTTCCCAAACAAGGACCAGTTGCGCTCTGAGGCGGCTGATATTGGTGAGATTTGGAGGATGATGGAGGCAACAAGGGAAAGAGCCTCAGATCCACAAAGTCCCTTCCACCAGGTGGCTGATGAGATATGTTGGCACAACTGCCATATTGCATCTCCATCCCAAAGCCCTTGCTTGGAAGTGTACTTCACCAGACTGCCAAGAACCTTGCCCTCATCCAGGCCAAGGTGGCGAGACATGGTAGTGATGACACCATAGGCCTTGTTGATCTCTGCACCAGACAGGATGCGCTTGCCAGCATACTTGGGGTCTAACATGTACACTGCAGCGTGTATGGGCTTCTGGCAGAAGTCTTCACGCTTTTTGATGTATTTCAGAACTGCAGTTTCCTCTGCTTGGAGCAACAGTGAAGTGGGCAGGGCAGTGTGGATTTCTTCTCTTATATCTGCAAGCAGAGTCTGAACATCAGACAGGATGGCATTGTCTCCTCAATCCGTGCAATGGCTACTGCTATAGGTTTCAGGAGTTTCAGGCTGCTTACTACTCTCTCCCAAAATACATCATCCAGGAGGACCCTCTTGATGGGGCTGTCCATATCGGCAGACAGTGATATGGCCATTTCTTGGAGAGACTCCTTCCCCTCCAGGAGACTGTCAAACATGATGACAATACCACCCCTACGGGTGTTGCTGGCCAGCTTCAATGTGGTGCTCTTATTCGTCTCACTTTGCTTGGTGAGGTAGATTGCTGCTATAACTTGATGCTATAACTTCACATACCTAACCATTTCCTTGGCTCTCTTGTAGAGTGTATCCATTGTTTTCAGTGCCATGATGTCCTTGAGGAGCAGATTCAATGCATGAGCAGCACAGCCAATGGGTGTGATGTGAGGGTAGGACTCCTCCACTTTAGACCAAGCAGCCTTCATGTTCGCAGCATGGTCTGTCACCAGTGCAAATACCTTCTGTGGTCCAAGG
The DNA here is from genome assembly GCF_002910315.2 of Salvelinus sp. IW2-2015. Classification (NCBI taxonomy): domain Eukaryota; kingdom Metazoa; phylum Chordata; class Actinopteri; order Salmoniformes; family Salmonidae; genus Salvelinus; species Salvelinus sp. IW2-2015. The sequence continues at coordinate 81,545 of NW_019943452.1, read as the reverse complement.
TCATTGATGACTGTCTTCAGCTCATCTGTAATGTAGAGACTGGTGTGTCTGTTGTCCTTGGTGTCTATGCTCTTGTAGAATACTGGTTGAGGGGTGGAGATTGTAGTTAATTATTCCTTGCCCACGGACATTCGACCACCCATCAGAGATGATTGCAATACAGTCTGCTTTCTCTATGATTTGCATGACCTTCACTTGAACTCTGTTGAACTCTGCATCCAGCAAATTAGTAGATAAAGCATGTCTGGTTGGAGGGGTGTATGCTGGGCGAAGAACATTCAGAAATCTCTTCCAACACACATTACTTGTGAGCATCAGAGGTGAACCAGTTACATACACAGCTCGAGCAAGACATTCATCAGCATTTCTCTGACTACGTTCCTCCATTGAGTCAAAAAAGCTTCTGATTCCAGGAGGACCATGAGTCGTTGCTATCGATAAGGTATCTGATCCATAATTTTCCTGTGAAGATCAGAAAAAAAGGTGCAATTAAAAAGAAAAATACAATTCCATGTACAGATAAATAGTTAAGCAGTTAGATAAACAACTTCTTCGTAAGATAAATGTTTTAAAATGAAACATGGAAACAGGTGAATTAACACTCCTCAGTTAGCAGGCTCAAGCAAGCTAAACCCCACATGGTAGCAAAAATTAAGTAGCAGAAACTGTTAACAAGTTAGAAATGATTTAAACACACTTTGCTGTAGGCTACTATTTACTAGTTAACAAAAAATAATGTATGTCATATAAAATATATTCACCCCACCCAGTATTGTAATCAAAACTTACCAGAAAGCATGTTGTCCTTGGCTCAGACAGTGTAGTAGTCTGGGCTCAATCGCATCTCATTAGCGTGCAAGAACTTGAGAATCCTCTGTATATGTGATGGAAGAGTGCCCTGCACATGTGATGGAAGAATGCACTGTGCATGCAGAGGGTTGCAATTCCGTTAAATTGGGGAAAGTTTAACCAAAATATGCCACAAGACCTGGAATTGCCTTATGTGTATCCCACAAAAAAGGGTCACTGTTACAAGCAAACTTTTTTGATGAATTTAAGCAAAATTCCCAGGCTTAACTTCCCATGGAACATTTCCAGCCCCTTTGCAACCCTAGTTATTGCTCTAATGTTCTATTATCATTACTATATTTCATTATTCTACTATGAGAGATACTAGATACATACTATGGCAGCAAATCACTGTAAAAGGTACACACATTGTATCTGGCACAAGTGACAATTAAACTGATTTGGATGTCAAAGACTGACATTATTGTAATGTTTGATATTACAACATTGATGTGTGATACCTTTTTTATCAACACATACGTTTTTTGCAAATGTATGTCTTTATTACTATATGATTCATATTGCCTGAATACTCAACTATGATTAACACCACAGTTGTGTGTGCTGCTGTCAGGGTTGTGGTCAAATGCATGTCAAATCAAATTAAATTTGAAATGTTCCTAATTGTAAAAGCATCTAACAGAATTTGGGTATTCCAGAACTGTAATTTACATGTAAATAAACATAACCCTGTTTAATGTTTTTAATACTGCAGATAGAATGCTCTGTGTGCCAGAGATGGTTCCATTCAACTTGTCTGGGGATGACAAAGGACTTCAACAAAGCCAAAATAGAAAATGATTGGAAGGGGCCTCTTTGTTGTTAAATTAGAAACGTGTAAATAAATGACTGTTGTGCCTTGTAACTACTTTAAAATGTGGAACTGATGCACTAAAAATGCAAACATTGATTTGGCATAAAATCTAAAATGGTTAACATTGTACAACTTTATGTAAATATTGTCTAATCTCTTATAGAACAAATTGCACTTGAAAATAACATCTTTAAAGTTATTGCAAATAAATGCATATTTTCACTTTTTTCTGAGACAATCACTGAATTAGATTTCTTCATCTTTAAATGCAATTATGAGATTTTATGTATTTCTATCAAATAAAAACTGGAATTTCTACTCAAAGCAAAGTTTAAGTATGCTAGACATTTATAGACTAAATCATATCTAGCTTGATGATTCTGTGACAAACGGTGAATAAGTTATTGATTTTACATTTTTAAATGGCTTTTGGCAAATGTCTGTTGAATGTCAATGTATTTCTATCAAGTCAAAACTGGAATTTCTCCTCAAAACAAAAAGGTTGTAAAAGTATGCTAGACATTTATAGAATAAATCATATCTAGCTTGATGATTGTGTGACAAACGGTGAATTAGTTATTGATTTTTACATTCTTAAATGGCGTTTGGCGAATGTCTGTTGAATGACCGAATATAAAACCAACTTTACCTCGGTCTCACAAGGTCAACTTCTGCCGGTGACTATTAGTGATCAATAGTGGGTCAGCTCCTTACACATTGCATCCTTGCTCCATGGAATATCCTCTTCAAAATTGCCTCCCACAATAAATGGCTCCATTTTGGGGACGAGAGGTTCTGGAAAGGTCTACCCTCCATCCAGTCCGATAACAAACCACATCGACCACTACTGTAGTCTCAGCAGCCAAAGTATAATCAATGTGGCATTATGACTGTCATTCATAGAGAATCATAGCAAATAGAAAATGGGACTGCAAGCTAGTGCTGGATGTGGCAATTTGTGTTAAAGTGGCAATATGTAACTTTTTGGGTGGCCTAACCAAATTCAAAGAAATGTGAGTTATGTTTTATTCTACTTGAAGCAAATCTAAGAAGCTGTAGATATGTTCCATGTGCGCTATTTCTATGCTTCCCGTTAAGTTTTGTGTCTTACTTTCGATTTTGTATACTAGCTTCACACAGCTGAAACAATTTTTGCCTATGGAAAATATTTCACAGCGATTTAGAAGGTACAATATTTATCTACAGTATACTAACTTGTTTTTTCACTAACTGAAATTAGGTGAACTATTAGGGTTTTAGCAACCAGGAAATGCGGAGCGATTTCTGCATAGTGCAACTTTAAGTTATGAACCATTTCATCTTACAAAAATGTTTAGTTAATTTGGTCTTTCAGCCAATGATCTGTAACTTCCAACACAATTTTTTTGTTTTTTAAAATCTAATCATTAGAAAAATTCCTTAATTTAACCTATTTAACTTTGCAAGTCAGTTAAGAACAAATTCTTATTTACAATGATGGCCTACATGGTAGTTCTAAAATTGTATTTCCATGTCTAGTCCTCAATCCAAATCGATGCAGTTACACAGAACATTGTTTATTTATAATTTACAACATTGCAAATTCAACTTAAAAAATACTGTTTTCCAGCAAGCCTAAAACAATGAGATGTGGATGTCCTCAGTATTTGGATGTCCTCAGTATTTGCAATGTACTCAAAGTGGAGTCTATCATACGATGAAAGAGAAAGCAACAGAAAGCATGAAACTTGCAGAAGCCCAAGTAATGGTCCTGAGTCTTGCACCTAGTGTCCATATCTGTAAGAGGGAAAGGGAGTGTTAGTTATTAACTGTTTGACATACACAACTCATCTACAATGAGGCGGTGGAATAACGCATTAGCACCAGTAACATGGACACATGGCTGTTGTTTTTTTATCAGCCATCTATTTCCCCAAAAGGCAAGCATACTGCAGCTCTGATAGACAGCAGTTTAGCTAGGACCATGGAGTAGTGTTTTGAATAAGTGTTATGAATAAAATTATGACACTCACTTCTGAAACTCCCACTCCCTGTTGTCTAGGGGACACACCTGCCTGGTCTTCAACCAACGGGAGATACAGTGGAAATGGAATGCATGCTGGGAGAGAAGATATTATTAACATAACAGCATACCTAGACAATAGTTTTGTTTGAATACACATACTGTATACTACATACTTAATGAGTATATACACTATTAGTTCATTTTAGTATACTATAAACGAACGGTATTCTTTCAGTTGAGCGTACTCGCGCGTCGCCTGTCTACCCGGAAGTTGATGCTGTTGCTATGCAACCTCTCGCTAGCATAACAAATGACTAGCTTGACATTTTACAATTTCATATGTTCGTGAATTCAATCTGGAGTGCCAGAGTGCGCTCTGGGTGTTCATAAACCCAGAGCGTTGTTAGATTGTCCGCTCATAAATTCAGAGCGTTTCGCTCTCAGAGCGTGTCACTGGACGCTCTGGCAGAGGAATAGGGTTGATCCGAGCATTCTGACCTCACAATGGCAGTCAAGCACACAAGCTGATTGGCAAACGGCGGCTAGCTTGTGAGCCATTTCCAGAACAAATGAGAGAACACCTCACTGACCATGTTACTCGGCATAGCAGAGCTGGCTAGGCTGTTTTCATGTTATCCAGAGCGTTGGTGACTAAATGTGCTGCTGGCAACAATTTAATTACGCTTTTTGTCCTGAAGTTTACTGACACCGGCCATATATTCACAGGGTGTTAAGCGTTCGTAAATTCATCAGATATTCTGCGCTCTGGCACACTCGGAGTGCTCTGAAATAAGAGAAGATAGCCAGAATTAACAATGTCCAATGAGAACGCACAAGACTATAACACTAAGCTAAGAATTACGTGAATAATCAAGTCAATAAACATTGTGTAGTTCGTTAGATTATAGTTAATATACTGCCTGGCAAGAACGATGTATTAGTAGCCAACTAACGTTAGGTAACTAGCTAACATACCAGTACATACTGCTGTAATGCTATGCCTAAGTATAGTGTAGCTAAGAAATTGTCAGCCAACATTTTTTATTTCACCATTATTTAACCAGGTAGGCCAGTTGAGAACAAGTTCTCATTTACAACTGCGACCTGCCAAGATAAAGCAAAGCAGTGCAACAAAAAACAACAGAGTTACATATAGGATAAACAAAACTACAGTCAATAACAATAGAAAAATTCTATATTCAGTGTGTGCAAATGGAGTAAGGAGGTAAGGCAAAAAAATAGGCCATAGTAGCGAAGTAATTATAATTGAGCAAATTAACACTGGAGTGATAGATGTGCAAGTAGAAATACAGTTGTGCAAAAGAACAAATATGGTAAACAAAACAATATGGGGATGGGCTATTTACAGATGGGCTGTGTACAGCTGCAGCGATCGGTGAGCTGCTCAGATAGCTGATGTTTAAAGTTTGTGAGTGAGATATAAGTCTCCAACTACAGCGATTTTTGCAATTCGTTCCAGTCATTGGCAGCAGAGAACTGGAAGGAAAGGCGACCAAAGTAGGAATTGGCTTTGGGGGTGACCAGTGAGATATACCTGCTGGGGCGAGTGCTACAGGTGGGTGTTGTTATCGTGACCAGTGAGCTGAGATAAGGCAGGGCTTTACCTAGCAAAAACGTATAGATGACCTGGAGCCAGTGGGTCTGGCGACGAATATGTAGTGACGGCCAGCTGACGAGAGCATACAGGTCGCAGTGGTGGGTGGTATATGGGGCTGTGGTGACAAAACTGATTGCACTGTGATAGACTGCATCCAGTTTGCTGAGTAGAGTGTTGGAGGCTATTTTGTAAATGACATCTCCGAAGTCGAGGATCGGTAGAATAGTCAGTTTTACGAGGGTATATTTGGCACCGTGAGTGAAGGAGGCTGTGTTGCGAAATAGGAACATGTAACGTAATAAAGTCATGACTTTTCAAATAAGTTACATTGCTCAACATTTGTAATAATTAGTTAAAGCAAGGAATTTGTATATACGCTCTCGGACTTCGGTTGCATATTTTCCTGCCATTTTCTTCAAATCTGAAAACGCTGTGAAGCCACACCCATTTTCTGAAGAATTGCCTTATGGGCCAAAAAAGCACAGAAAGAGTGTCCACTGCTTGTATACTTTGTATTTTTGCAAATGTAGTACAACATCCAGGAATTATATCCATACTATGACCAATAAGCATACTACATACTCAATTTATGTCACAAATAGTATGGTTAGTGGGTTAGTATGAGTATTCAAACACAGCTCAAAACATACATTCAAAAATGATTTACTTTTGGGGTAGTTCAATATAATGCAGATTAGTTTAGATCATGCTGTTGTTCTTTCACACTGAACTTTACAATCTAACTTATCAGGATGTATGCAAAATATACAAAAGCAAATAAGTCTGACTCACATTGCAGACTCCCCAGGCTACGGTGCACTCCTCTGATGTGGCAGAGGCCTGGTTAGCCTGGCACTCTATGCCTATGGAGAACAAGAGAAATGTGTAACACACACCTTTATTAACCCAGTAGTCAAATAATGTTAATGGCATACTCACAGAGATCCATAATGTGATTCCTACAGATGGCACAGTTGTCCACCACAATGTCCCAGGCCCAAAGTGCCACTGCATTCCACTGTAAAGAAGAGTCACATGAAATGATGATCATATCACTGGCAGTTAGTATTTGCTTGATATTGATGTTGTTTCAAATATGTATTAAAAAAGGAGTATATTGTTATTCACAATTTATTCATGTTAATCTGGTGTCAGGAGACATTTAGTCATCCAAATCACTATTGCATTTCATCAGACAAGTTAGGCCTATTTCACTATCCACACTGATCACAAACAATGCCAGGGTGAAAATGTTAGTGTTTGATACATCATTTTTCACTCAGTGTCAATAAATAGACAACCTCATAAGTGCAACTGGGCCCTGTCATTTTAGCAAGCTAACTAGGAAGCTAACGTTAACCAGTTGAGCAAATTAGTTAGTCATTGATTTCGTATAATGTCAATGCATCTAAAGCTGAACCTAGTAGTGGTTGGCTAGCTACTATTACAACAAACAGTGAGATTAGTTAACTGATTAGGTAGCGATCCACCCTGAAAGTGAAACGCAAACTCACTCCCCAAAACTAGATACAGCCAAACAGGGACTCCGTCTAGTTACAGCTAGCTCGCGAGCTATGCTAACAAATCACGCGTAGATTGTACCCAAACCCGTATTAACCCTATGATAATATCGAACATCACAGTATGTCTCAAATTTAGCTATGATTTATTTAAAAAAAAAAATACCTTCTTCACTTCAAAACGTTTCTTGCTTGCTCCACTATTCGTGGCGCTTGGGGTATCAACATCCATCGCTGCCGCCATGTTGACTATCGAACTTTCATGTGAACAGAGATATTAGAGAAAGGAGGAGATAGACATCCCATTGGATATGAATTGAATGACGTAACGCCCCACCCATCAGAATGTCGACCAATCGTGCTGACGTTGTCATGCTGCGTCACACAGTTGCTAAACTAATCGTCACGCAATCCCTTCTCAAAGTCGGGGTACAATGTCGCGTTCAAAACTACCTCGGACCTCGGAAAAAAACGAGCTCGACTCGAAAAATCCAACTCGGAATTCCAACTCGGGAACCTTTCTAGAGCTACGAATTTCCGACCTGAAGATCCCTGACGTCATGATTTGGCTTCGTATTTGTCCAAGTTCCAGTTGTTTTGAACATGGCATGGGAACTCGGAAAAATACGAGGTAAAATCATGACGTCAGTGATCTTCAGGTCGGAAAGTTGGAGCTCTAGAAAGAGGCCCGAGTGGAATTCCGAGTTGGATTACCATTGAAATAGTTTTTCCCCAGTCTGAGTTCGTTTTTTCCGAGTTCCCAATTGTTTTAAATGCGCTGAATTCTGAGATTACCGAGTTCCAATTGTTCTGAATGGGGCAAGAGGCCCGAGTTCCCGAGTTGCAATGCCTCGTTCAAAACAACTGGGAACCGGAAACATCTGACTTGCGACTTCAGTGCGTTCAAGACAACTGGGAACTCGGTAAAAACGAACTCCAACTATGGAAAATCGTTCTGAAGAGTCATCCAACTCGGGATTCCAAGTCCCTTTGCAAGATGGCGCCGAGAGAGACGGTCGCCTCGCTTCAGGTCCTTAGAAAACTATGCAGTTATTTGTTTTTTTATGTACTATTTCTTACATTGTTAGCCCAGAAAACCTCAGGTGTTATTACATACAGCTGGGAAGAACTATTGGATATAAAAGTGATGTCAATTTACCATCATTACGACCAGGAATACATCTTTCCCGAAGCGGATCCTTTGTTCGGACCTCCACTCTGGACATGCGATCTAATCCCAGAGGCCGACCCAAAACAACGCAGTCGCCGCAGGAGAGGCGTGGAGCGGCCTACTGGTCAGACTCAGAAGGCCTACTGGTCAGACTCGCCAATGTCCAATCTCTAGATAACAAGGTGGATGAAATTAGGGCACGAGTTGCCTTCCAGAGAGACATCAGAGATTGTAACCTTCTCTGTTTCACGGAAACATGGCTCACTCGGGATATGTTGTCAGAGTCAGTACAGCCACCCGGTTTCTTCATGCAATCGCACCGACAGAAACAAACATCTCTCTGGTAAGAAGTGCGGGGGTGTATGCCTTATGATTAACGACTCATGATGTAATCACAACAACATACAGGAACTCAATTCCTTTTGTTCACCTGACCTGGAATTCCTTACAATCAAATGCCGACCGCATTATCTTCCAAGAGAATTCTCTTTGATTATAGTCACAGCCGTGTATATCCCCCCCAAGCACATACCTCATCGGCCCTGAAAGAACTTCACTGGACTCTTTGTAAACTGGAAACCATACATCCTGAGGCTGCATTTATTGTAGCTGGGGATTTTAACAAAGCAAACCTAAGATCAATACTCCCGAAATTATATCAGCATATCGAATACGCGACACGAGCTGGCAGAATTCTGGATCATTGCTACTCGAATTTCCGCGATGCATAGAAAGCCCTCCCGCGCCCTGCCTTTGGCAAATCTGACCATGAATCCATTTTGTTGCTCCCAGCCTATAGACAGACAAAAACAGGAAACGCCCGTGCTCAGGCCAATACAACGTTGGTCTGACCAATCGGATTCCACACTTCAAGATTGCTTCGATCACGTGGACTGGGATAGGTTCCGGATAGCCTCAGACAACAACATTGATGTATACGCTGACTCGGTGAGTGAGTTTATTAGCAAGTGCATCAGAGTACCCGCTGTGACTATTAAAACCTTCCCTAACCAGAAACCGTAGATTAATGGCAGTATTCGCGCAAAACTGAAAGCGCGAAACACCGCTTTGAATCATGGCAAGGCGACCGGAAAATAACCGAATACAAACAGTGCAGCTATTCCCTCTGCAAGGCAATCAAACAAGCAAAACGTCAGTAAAGAGACAAAGTAGAGTCGTAATTCAATGGCTTAAACACTAGACGTACGTGGCCGGGTCTAAAGTCAATCACGGATTACAAAAAGAAAACCAGCCCCGTTGCGGAAATCGACGTCTTAATCCCAGACAAATGAAACAACTTCTTTGCCCACTTTGAGAACAATACAGTGCCAATACAGTGCCACAGACACAGCCCGCTGCAAAAGCGGTGTTTGCGGACGACACTACAGTAGTAGGCTTGATTACCAACAACGACGAGACRGCCTACAGGGAGGAGGTGAGGGCCCTCGGAGTGTGGTGTCARGAAAATAACCTCACACTCAACGTCAACAAAACAAAGGAGATGATTGTGGACTTCAGGAAACAGCAGAGGGAGCACCCCCCTATCCACATCAACGGGACAGTAGTGGAGAGGGTAGTAAGTTTTAAGTTCCTCGGTGTACACATCACGGACAAACTGAATTGGTCCACCCACACAGACAGCGTTGTGAAGAAGGCGCAGCAGCGCCTCTTCAACCTTAGGAGGCTGAAGAAATTCGGCTTGTCACCAAAAGCACTCACAAACTTCTACAGATGCACAATCGAGAGCATCCTGTCGGGCTGTATCACCGCCATGGTACGGCAACTTCTCCGCCCACAACCGTAAGGCTCTCCAGAGGGTAGTGAGGTCTGCACAACGCATTACCGGGCGCAAACTACCTGCCCTCCAGGACACCTACACCACCCGATGTCACAGGAAGGCCATAAAGATCATCAAGGACAACAACCACCCGAGCCACTGCCTATTCATCCCGCTATCATCCAGAAGGCGAGGTCAGTACAGGTGCATCAAAGCTGAGACCGAGAGCCTGAAAAACAGCTTCTATCTCAAGGCCATCAGACTGTTAAACAGCCACCACTAACATTTAGTGGATGCTGCCAACATACTGACTCAACTCCAGCCACTTTAATAATGGGAATTGATGGAAATTTATGTAAAAATGTATCACTAGCCACTTTAAACAATGCCACTTAATACWGTATAATGTTTACATACCCTACATTACTCATCTCATATGTATATSTATATACTGTACTCTATATCATCTACTGCATCTTGCCATCTTTATGTAATACATGTATCACTAGCCACTTTAAACTATGCCACTTTATGTTTATATACCCTACATTACTCATCTCATATGTATATACTGTACTCTATACCATCTACTGCATCTTGCCTATGCCGTTCTGTACCATCACTCAGTCATATATCTTTATGTACATATTCTTTATCCCTTTACACTTGTGTGTATACGGTAGTAGTTGTGGAATTGTTAGGTTAGATTACTCGTTGGTTATTACTGCATTGTCGGAACTAGAAGCACAAGCATTTCGCTACACTCGCATTAACATCTGCTAACCATGTGTATGTGACAAATACAATTTGATTTGATTTGATTTGAAGCCTATGGGCTCTCCTTCTCCGTGGCCAATGTGAGTAAGACATTTAAACCTGTTAACCCACGCAAGGCTGCTGACCCAGACGGCATCCCTAGCCGCGTCCTCAGAGCATGCGCAGACCAGCTGGCTGGTGTGTTGACGGACATTTTCAACCAATCCCTATCCCAGTCTGTTGTCCCCAGATGCTTCAAGATGGCCACCATTGTTCCAGTTCCCAAGAAAGCTAACGTAACTGAACTAAATGACTATCGCCCCATTGCACTCACTTCTGTCATCATGAAGCGCTTTGAGAGACTGGTCAAGGATCATATCACCTCCACCCTACCTGATACCCTAGACCCACTCCAATTTGCTTACCGCCCCAATAGGTCCACAGACAACGCAATCGCCATCACACTGCACACTGCTCCATCCCATCTGGACAAGAGGAATACCTATGTAAGAATGCTGTTCATTGACTACAGCTAAGCATTTAACACCATTGTACCCTCCAAACTCGTCATGAAGCTCGAGACCCTGGATCTCGACCCCGCCCTGTGCAACTGGGTCCTGGACTTTCTGACGGGCCGCCCCCTGGTGGTGAAGATAGGAAACAACTTCTCCACCTCGCTGATCCTCAACACTGGGGCCCCACAAGGGTGCGTTCTCAGCCCTCTCCTGTACTCCCTGTTCACCCATGACTGCGTGGCCATACACACTTCCAACTCGATCATCAAGTTTGCAGACGACACTACAGTGGTAGGCCTGATTACCAACAACGACGAGACAGCTTACAGGGAGGAGGTGAGGGCCCTCGGAGTGTGGTGTCAGGAAAATAACCTCACACTCAACGTCAACAAAACAAAGGAGATGATTGTGGACTTCAGGAAACAGCAGAGGGAGCAACCCCCATCCACATCGACGGGACAGTAGTGGAGAAGGTCGAAAGTTTTAAGTTCCTCGGTGTACACATCATGGACAAACTGAAATGGTTCACCCACACAGACAGCGTGGTGAAGAAGGCGCAACAGCACCTCTTCAACCTCAGGAGGCTGAAGAAATTTGGCTTGTCACCTAAAACACTCACAAACCTTTACAGATGCACAATCGAGAGCATCCTGTCGGGCTGTATCACCGCCTGGTACGCCCTCAACCGCAAGGCTCTCCAGAGGGTAGTGCGGTCTTGCACAACGCATCACCGGGGGCAAACTACCTGCCCTCCAGGACACCTACACCACCCGATGTCACAGGAAGGCCAAAAAGATCATCAAGGACAACAACCACCCGAGCCACTGCCTCTTCACCCCGCTATCATCCAGAAGGCGAGGTCAGTACAGGTGCATCAAAGCTGGGACTGAGAGACTGAAAAACAGCTTCTATCACAAGGCCATCAGACTCTCAAACAGCCATCAGTAACATAGAGAGGCTGCTGCCATCATACAGACTCAAATCTCTGACCACTTAAATAAATTGACTTAATAAAGGTATCACTAGTCACTTTAAATAACACCACTTTAATAATGTTTACATTTCCTACATTACTCATCTCATATGTATATACTGTATTCTATACCATCTACTGCATCTTGCCTATGCCGCACGCCTTCGCTCATCCATACATTTATATGTACATATTCTATTCATCCCTTTACATTTGTGTGTATAAGGTAGTTGTTGTGAATTTGTTAGATTACTTGTTAGATATTACTGCATAGTTGGATCTAAAAGCACAAGCATTTCGCTACACTCGCCTTAACATCTGCTAACCATGTGTTTGTGACCAATAAAAATTTGATTTGATTTGAGGAAACTCAGGCATCTTTCCAGAGCTCCGACAGTACAACGTGGAAATCACTGACGTCATGATTTGACCAAGTTTTTTCCTCCCAGTTTCCAGTTGTCTTAAAAGTACCAAGAATTGAGAAACCTGCCTATTTTCCTCGGAAGTACATAATGTCACGATTCCAAAGCTATATAATATTACAGAGAACAAGTGTATTATCTCACATCTCGGAAAATATTTGTAATGTTGTACTTCTTGTTGATGAAATTCATGCTAATGTTTTTTTGTTTTAGCTATCGCCCAATTAGCGTCTATTCACTTCTTGAAGGAGAACTCTCCTTGTCCAAGAATCGCCCAGAATGCACCATGCAACCCATTGACGACATTTCCACTAGATAGTTCAGCCACAATGTCATAATTGACTATATCGTAAAAAATCATGAAAACAAAAAATAGTTTTTTGGTCTTAATTCAAGATTAGACTTAATGTTAGCAGTGTGGATGATGGCCAAATGTTGGGTGATGATCAAATTAACAGTGAAATCAGATATAGATCTGTAATTCTCATTTGAAAACAAGTCTAAGAAGCGGTAGATCATCAGATTAGAACAATGAGCCAGATATTTCACCGGATGTACAAATGTGAAGCAACCGGTTGGCATTTCCACTCACCAGCAAATATGATGATGAGGGGAAGCCTAGTGGCCGGCAGTGGGAGAAGATGGTGCGAGATGGATTTTGGCCGACATCCTTATAATTTTCTCATAGATTAAACATTTTATCTCAATACAGTTTTTTGTTTACAAAACTAGAATATGTTACAAACAGAGTGGACTAAGTTTTGTAGACTTTACTTTGCCAAAGTTTCCAAAAGATTGTGTTATTCAGAAGGAGTGCAAAGGCGAATTGAGTTATTGCACACACGCACATTTCCGTAGGCGTTCCTTAACGGAAATATGCAAATACATGCTAAAATTTGCCAATAGGATCTCACTAGCTCGTTCTCGGCTTTGCCCATCATGTTGCTTGTTTTTCCCTCTATGATTAATTTGCTCCCATTGGAAACGACAAGCAGTGGTCTATCTTGAGTAGATCTGTTCTATGTGTGTTATTTCTATGCTTCCCATTCTTAAGTTTTGTTTTTGCATCTTTTACTTTTGTACGCCAGCTTCAAACAGCTGAAAATACAATATTTGAATTTTAGGAACCAAGAAATTGCGGGGCGATTTCTTTTCTTATTGCACCTTTAAGAAGATACATTTTAGAAATAGGTATGGTTTAAAATCAAATCAAATGTTATTTGTCACATGCGCCGAATACAACAGGTGTAGACCTTAAAGTGAAATGCTTACTTACAAGCCCTTAACCAACAATGTTTTAAGAAGTTGAGAAAAAAAAGTGTTCAGTAAAAAACAGATAAGTAAAAAATTGAAAATAAAAGTAACAAATAATTAAACAGCAGCAGTAAAATAACAATAGCGAGGCTATATACAGGGGGTACCGGTACAGAGTCAATGTGCAGGGGCACCGGTTAGTCGAGGTAATTGAGGTAATATGTACATGTAGGTAGAGTTAAAGTGACTATGCATAGATAATAAACAGAGTTGCAGCAGCGTAAAAGAGAGGTCTGGGTAGCCCTTTGATTAAGTGTTCAGGAGTATTATGGCTTGGGGGTTGAAGCTGTTAAGGAGCCTCTTGGACCTTTTGGCACTTGGCGCTCCGGTACCGCTTGCCGTGCGTTAAGCAGAGAGAACAGTCCATGACTAGGGTGGCTGGAGTCTTTGACAATTTTTAGGGCCTTCCTCTGACACCGCCTGGTATAGAGATCCTGGATGGCACGAAGCTTGGCCCCGGTGATGTACTGGGCCCGTACGCACTACCCTCTGTAGTGCCTTGCGGTCGGAGGCCGAGCAGTTGCCATACCAGCCAGTGATGCAACCAGTCAGGATGCTCTCGATGGTGCGGCTGTAGAACCTATTGAAGATCTGAGGACCCATACCAAATCTTTTCAGTCTCCTGAGGGGGAATAGGCTTTGTCGTGCCCTCTTCACGACTGTCTTAGTGTGTTTGTACCATGATAGTTTGTTGGTGACGTGGACACCAAGGAACTTGAAGCTCTCAACCTGCTACAGTGCAGTCTTGTTGATTGAGAATTGGGGCATGCTCGGTCCTCCTTTTCCTGTAGTCCACAATCATCTCCTTTGTCTTGATCACGTTGAGGGAGAGGTTGTTGTCCTGGCACCACACAGCCAGGTCTCTTACCTCCTTCCTATATGAAGACTTTGTGGCTGTGGTAACTACTGATGACGCATGGGCAATTTACACAATGGGCATTAATAGTGGTGCTTTCAAGACAACTAGGAACTCAGAAAAAAACGAGGTAAAATCATGACAGTGATATTCAGGTAAGAAAGTCAGAATTATTATAATAATTTATTTCTTTATTTAACCTATATTTAACTAGGCAAGTCAGTTAAGAACAAATTCTTATTTACAATGACATCCTACCCCAGCTAAACCCGGACGATGCTGGGCCAATTGTGCGCCGCTCTATGGGACTCCCAATCACAGCCGGATGTGATACAGCCTGGTTCTAGAAAGATGCCAGAGTTTCCGAATTGGATGACCGTTCAAAACGATTTTCCCAGTTGGATCTCGTTTTTCTCCCAAGTTCCCAGTTGTCTTAAAAGCACTTAAGTCGGAAGTAGGAGATTTCCGAGTTCCCAGTTGTTTCGAACTCAGCATACAATTCCAATGGACTTTCCCATCTCGTCAAAAGTATCTCTTAACAGTGACCAAGGTTCTGTCCATGCAGGCCCACTCTCTGAGAAGATTAGTATCAGCAAAAGAGCAGAGAAGGTAAAAAGTCCGGTTCTACCAAGATTTGATTGAGATCACTGGATTCAGAGTGCTGGAGTAGAGAGTGCTAACCCTTACACCATAGGCCTGTTCTGGCACCTGGTGGCAGTCGATGAGCTCTGCAATAAGAGATTGTGCCAGTGCAAATAGAGATAGTGCCAGATGATATTTTACAGTCTAACTGTAAAATGCAACAAACTGCAACAGCCATAGACTGTAAAAATGGA
Organism: Salvelinus sp. IW2-2015; assembly: GCF_002910315.2. Lineage (NCBI taxonomy): Eukaryota > Metazoa > Chordata > Actinopteri > Salmoniformes > Salmonidae > Salvelinus > Salvelinus sp. IW2-2015. The sequence continues at coordinate 66,119 of NW_019943452.1, read as the reverse complement.
CAAAGAGGCAACTGCACACAAGACACCAAGCACTAATGAGATTGCACCTGGGATGTGATGATACCTTTACCACAAGACAGTACCACTGACTGGCACATACATGTATTGCATGGAGCCGCATTACATAAAATACTTTGATGGCGTACTTACCCAGAATTGTTATGTAGAGGCTCAGATAAAGCATGCAATGGACCAATCCTTCCACACCTCTGTCAGGAACATGAACATCAAACAAAACTGTTAGATACTGATTTAGTGTTGTAGGAGATTTAATGAGCAAGAAGCCATTGTGCATTGATTTACATGCATCTAAGGGTTATGTAACAGCTGAAAATGAAGCAACCTTATGTTACATATATTCAGCCTTGTTCTTCATTTGCACAAAGGGTATATATGAAATATATATGAAACATAACATTGTATGTGTAATAGAAAAGTTGGTCGAACTAGAGCAGAAAAATGTTATTGTGTCACGTGACACTTGGTGGATATATATGGTACTGCAAATAGGGCTTTGAGTCTCTTGAATCCCAACTCTTCCGAAACCCGGACTTCATAAGATTCTAAAATAGACTGAAAATCAATCAGAAAATGAACTTGCAGACTCAAAAATAACATTTAAAAAACACATTTCTGCATGCTCAAATTACATTCAGTGAGGTAAGATGAAATAGCACTTGTCCGTTTGGTGCATATAGAGTTCTGTCCAAGCAGTAGACTTACAGCCATTTACATCACTGATTTCCTACTTTTTATTACAGTCTTGTTTTTTTGTGATGCTGGTGCCTTAGGGTTCTTCAGAGGCTTGGCTTTGGGCTTGGTTGGCATGGGTTTAGCCTTTCCTGGCTTGGCTTTTGCCATGGTCACCTTGAGGAGAGTGGGTTTGGGTTTTATTGATTTTGTGTCCTTGAATCCTTTGAAGGTCTTGCCAGGAGAAGCACTCTCCCCTGGACAGCTCTTAAAGACATGGACATCCTTTACACTTTGGCCCCGGAACTCAGGAGGGTGACCACAGGTGGCTGTCATCTTCAGACTCACATTCTCCATCCACCTGAGCAGAGAGAGGGGACGCAAAGTAGTTAGAGCCTGACGGTTAGCAGAGTTAAATCATTTGTGTGTACCTCTCCCTGACCCAGTCTGTAATACCTACATGTTTCAAGCAGACAACTATAGTCAACTATGCCCAAGAACGCCAAGGTAACCTGTCTAAATTACCATCGCCTGTAGCACTCTTGCTTTGAAAAGCTGGTCATGGCTCACATCAACACCATCATCCCAGACACCCTGGACCAACTCTAATTTGCATACTGCCCCAACAGATCCACAGATGACGCAATCTCTATTGCACTCCACACTTCCGTCTCCCACCTGGACAAGAGGAACACCTATGTGAGAATGCTGTTGATTGACTACAGCTCAGCGTTCAACACCATAGTGCCCTCCAAGCTCATAACTAAGCTCAGGACCCTGAGACTGAACACCTCCCTCTGCAACTGGATACCTGATGGGTTGACCCCAGGTGGTGAGGATAGGCAACAACACATCCGACACACTGACCCTCAACACAGGGGCTCCTCAGGGGTGAGTGCTTAGTCTCCTCCTGTACTCCCTGTTCACCCATGACTGCGTGGCTGCGCACGACTCCAACACCATCATCAAGTTTGCTGACGACACAACGGTGGTTGGCCTGACCACCAACAACGATGAGACAGCCTATAAGGAGGAGGTCAGAGACCTGGCAGTGTGGTGCCAGGACAACAACCTCTCCCTCAATGTGAGCAAGACAAAGGAGCTGGTCGTGAACTACAAGAAAAGGAGGGACGAGCACACACCCATCCACGTTGACCGGGGTGTAGTGGAGTGGGTTGAGAGCTTCAAGTTCCTCGGTGTCCACATCACTAAGGAATTAACATGGTCCACTCACACCAACACAGTTGTGACGAAGGGACGACCATGCCTCTTCCCCCTCAGGAGGATGAAAAGATTCGGCATTGGTCCTCAGATCCTCAAAACGTTCTAAAGCTGCACCATTGAGAGCATCTTGACTGGCTGCATCATCACTTACTAATGCAACTGCTTGGAATCCGACTGCAAGGCACCACATTTGATTTTTATCAGACATTTTAAAATGTAGATGTTCCAAAGGCATGCATGGAGGCCTGGAGGTGCTAAACGTGTTTATGTTAATTAACGGTAAATTACAGTGAGAGCGACAGTCTTTTGCTTGACAATAACCGGCTGACAACCCCCAAGCCATAAGACTGCTAAACAAGACTGCTAAATAGCTAATCAAATCGCTACCCGGATTACCTGCATTTACCCTTTTTTGCACCAACTCTCTTGAACTGACTCTATGGACACACATTGTACTCTACCTACACACTCACATATAGTTACACTGACATCGCAACACGCACATAACACGCGCACACATGCATACTGACGGCACACACACTCACTCTCACATTTGGACCCCAGGAAGATTAGCTAGCGTTACAGAGTTAGCTAATGGGGATCCCAATAAAAAAATTAAAAATACCACATACGCTGCTGCTGCTACCCCTACCTATATGTACATAGCTACCTCAATTACCTCGTACCACTGCACATCGACTCGATACTGGTTCTCCCTGTATATAGCCATGTTACTTATACCTGTTATTATTATTCGCTAGTCACTGTGTATTTATTCCTCCTATATATTTTTTTACTTAACTGCATTGTTGGAGAAGGACGCGTAAGTAAGGATTTCACTGTTAATCTACACCTGTTGTTTACGAAGCGGGTGACAAATAAAATGTTGATTTAATTTATGTGCATGCATGTGCATGACTCCCTTGCACAGCAGCATCCACAAACTGGTCATTCACAAAGCAGTGGACTACTGACCTGCGGAGTGGCAGCAGGGTGCAATCACATAGCAGGGGGTTGTGGGCCAGGTTGATGACCTCCAGCCCAGTGAGTGGGCTCAGGTCAGGCAGCTCCTCCAGCTGGTTCCCCCCCAGAGACAGAGTGGTCAGCCCAGAGCCCAGCCCCGCCAGGGAGTCTCTGGACATCTATAGAGGGAATAGAAGCAACCACTCAGAAAGTGAATTCTTCATAGAAATTAATGGCCAGTTTTTCATTGATAACTTGAAATGGTATTGACCCCAATTCTGCAGATAGAGATAATTTATCAAAGCAAACCTGGCAAAATACATATCTTTATCTCTCTTACCTTCTCCAGACCCATGTCATCCATATACAGCTGCTTCAGGCTCTTGGACACAGGAAGGAACGCCTTTGGTCCGACCCAGCGAATGGAATTTCCAGAGAGGTAGAGCTCGGTCAAACTGGAGACCTTGGACAGCCCGTCGGTAGGCACCTCAGCAAGCTGATTGGACCCCAGGTGAAGAGTATCTAGGTGGGCGGAGTTGAGAGCGCCGGGGGCTATAGTGGCTATGGTGTTATTGGTCAGGTAGAGTCCTCTCAGCTTGGGGACTGAGGAGAGCTGGCCTGTCCGCTCCAGCTTACCGATAGTGTTCCGCTCCAGGTGGAGCACAAGCAGGCTGGGCAGGGGGGCCAGGGCAGCTCCAGGGAACATGGCCAGCTGGTTCCCTTCCAGGTGGAGGTAGGTGAGCTCAGGAGCCCCAGTGAAAGTCCCTGAGCCCAGGGAGGTGAGGTCATTGTCAGACAGGTAGAGGTACACCAGTCCCTTCATGCCCCGGAAGGCACTGCCTTCGATCTCACGGACCTTGCAGTGCTCCAGATGCAGAGAGACCACCTGGTCTGTGCCGGGGAAACTGTTGCTAGGGACGTAATGGAAGTGGTTGCTGCGCAGGTCCAGGAGCTGGGTATTAGAGGGGAAGCCGTAGGGGACTTTGGTGTGACCACGGTTCTCACATGTGGCGTGCTGAGCCTTCACCTAAGCAGGGGACAGAGAGAGGGAGATGGGTTCAGAGGGACATTTCCAAACAAGAATTGGAGAGCAGTTTTTATATGGATGACTTAATTATCAGTCCAATTTTTCTTTGAGTATGATGGCAAGTGTATTGTCATGGCAGCAAGTTTGAACATTATTTGTGGCACAACATTGCACCATCGCTCAGCACCCCATACACCATCTCAGTATTAACAACAAGAGCAACTCACATCGCAGTCACAGTTATCTGGACACTTGCTCTTCTTCTTAGGCTTGGCTGTGGGCAGTGCACGCTCCCTGCTCTCTTCCTGCTCTTCAAACTCCTCCTTTATCATGTCCTCCCTGCTCCGGCAGCGCAGCTCCATAGGCCCCACTGCCTCCAGAGGCTCGTCAGAGAGGTGAGGGGGACCCGCGCAGACCCCCATCAACTTCACCTTCCCTTTCTTGGCCCACTCCTTCAGGGGCCTCAGATAGCAGTTGCAGTGGATGGGGTTTCCTGTTAGGTTGAGGCGTGCTAGCTCCATGGGGCCAGAGAGGGGCTCCAGGTAGCGCAGCTGGTTGTGGCTGAGGTCCAGGTGGGAGAGAAGGGGGGCCTGGGACATGGCTGTGTCTGAGAGGTCCTGGAGAGACATGTGGTCCAGGTAGAGGTGGGTGAGCTTCGGCATGGAGACAGTATCCTCACCCAGGTAGGTCATGAGGTTGTAGCTCAGGTCCAGGCGGGTGACTTGAGCCAGTCTTAAAGAAAGGAGAGAAAATGGACAGAGCATAAAACGGTCAAGTGTCATCAAGCTTAAATACTATTGGACCAGGACACCATTGCACAATAGTGTCAGACAACTGCACAGAAAATGTAAGTTTCCCACCGGGTCATAGTCTGTGTGGGGAAGAACTGCAGCTCATTGTGGTCGAGGCTGAGGCGTGTGAGGGTGAAGAGGCCAGCGAAGGCCTCCATGGCCAGGTTGTTGAGGGAGTTGCGACTGAGACGCAGCCACTTGATGTTGTGCAGGCCCCGGAAGGCCATGTTGGGGATGTACACCAGCTGGTTATGTGTGAGGGACAGCATGTTGAGGAAGCCCAGCTGAGTGAAGGCCCCTGGCTGGATCTCCTCAACACGGTTATGGTCCAACGTCAGCTGCTTTAGGGATGACAGGCCGTCAAAAGACTCCTGTTGGATGGGTAGAGAGGGAGAGTTAGGGAACAGGTATGATGCATGTGACATCAAACGGCTCAGAAAAGTTGGTGGATGGGAGTATGGCCTTTTTGCAAGAAGTGACAGCTATGTGTACAACATAACTTGCACCTGAAAGGTACCATGTAGGTATCAATGTTACTAGAAGATTCTACATCAATCTGATCTGGTGCTTCCCTCACCAAAACTGACATTTATTGTTTTACCCATGTCCCCGGTGACTGTGCCACCTCACCTGGTAAAGGATCTCGATGTTGTTGTTGGCCAGGTTGAGGGAGACCAGGCGCCCCAGGGTGCGGAAGGCCCCCTCACGCACCGCCCTGATGTTACACCGCTGCAGGGTGAGGTGCGTGAGGTGCGGGATGTGCAGGAACGCATGGGTCGGCAGCACCTGGATATCGTTTTTACTCAGGTCCAGTTTCACTGTAATCTGAGGGAAAGGAAATAGGAATGAAAAATAGAAAAAGTAGGGGAGGTTTAAATATGGAAAAGGAAAAATGTAAATGCGTGGGTGGATGAAGAGCAAAATTACAGCACTGCATGCATGCCACAAATTAAGGTTTAAACCATATCAAATAACTTGTAAAACATCCATCATTGATCATTTTGATTCATTGGCATCTCACCTCATCTATCGTGGGGGGAACCTGAGTCAGATTCTTGCCGATACAGGCCATGGTGAGTTGGGAGTTGTCGCAGATGCAGAACTTTGGGCACTTTCCCGCTTGAGCTGGTAAAAGTATGACCAAGAGCATCAAAACCGCAACTAGCCACCTAGAGAGGCAATCCGCAAAGGAACACATCTGTGGGGGGTTTGGGAAAAAGACATCAAACACAAACGGGATTTGACTGTAGGCCTAACGTAATGATAGTTATGCATATTACGCACGAACGGCTCTCAAAATACTAATTCTCACCCAATTTTTTACAGTGTCACAACTTTGAATACATATTGTAAATACAGTGAAAATAGTAGAATAGACTACTTCTTATAGCGACAATGGAACAAAAATATTCAAAGACATGGAGAATCCCGTCTCCAACTTGGAAACCTTTACGCACCGATAGGCTTTCCCTCTGGACTCAAAAAATCTATTTTCCAATGCCAGGAGGATTGTACGTATTTATTTAACGCATATTTAAAGACTTCAAAGTTTAGTTATTGAATCTAAAAATACGAATCTGGTTGTTATTCAGCAGCATTCCATAACATTTGCTATTTGATAAATATTGTAACTTTTTAGAATGTTCCTATTGTACATTTAAGATTATAAACATACCTTTATGGTTAAATTTGTCAAATTTGACATCCAATGCTTTTAGTATGTAGCCTTCCCAGATAGCTTTATAAAGTTTCCTACTTTAAAAAAGTGTAGGTCTGTATATCAGTTTTCCACTGTGAAGGAGCTGCGCGCAGCGGAGAATATGAGCGCCAAGGGGTTCACGTACATACTAGACTTCTGCATTGCTAGAATGACTGAGCACTTGCAACAGTGAGGGGTCTCACAAACACTGCTTTGATAAATTCTTTCGTCGTGACTCCCGGCCCCTGGGGAACCTAACCTCAAATGAACACCTTGGCAATACATTTTCTGACAGATTAGAGGTCGAAGGTAGCCAACTGTCCCACTGGGCATAGACGTCAATTCAATGTATATTCCAAGTTGGTTAAACAACATTGATTCAACCAGTGTGCGTGTCCTACATAAAAGGAAATTAGAAAATGAATTTAAGCCAAACCTGCCAGGGTTATTCCAAAGTATGTGAATTACTCTCTAAATTGACAGCTTTTTTATGTGTAGCTTTTAAAACCAGAGTTCAATTAACAGTAGTCTGCTTCCACAACCTGGTCTCTGAGCATTTCTTATTATTCTGTATGTAAATCAGAGATGCTCCATTTGGTATGATATGTTACACTTCGTGTGGTATGTATTAATTTGTGGATGTCATCACCAATTTTGTATGATATGTTATACAAATTACAATCGTATTATATGTTATGAATTTGCAAAACGTACAAGATGTAACACATTTTCCAAATGTATGATCTGTTACGAATTCTAGCTAGGTGGCTAACATTAGCTAGCTTGCTAACATTAGCTAGGCTAGGGTTTAAGTTCAGGAGTTAGGTTAAAGGGTTATGATCAGGGGAAGGGTTAGCTAAAATGGTTAAGGTTAGGGGAAGGGTTATTTTAAAAGCTAAAGTTGCTAAGTAGTTACAAAGTAGCTAAAGAGTAGTAAGTAGTTGAAGTTGCTAATTAGCTAAAATTGTCCGCAATGATTTTCAAAACCTTTGGGTTGCTAGACGTTCGCGATATACGCCCACCCATCCACCCACACCCAGACCAACCACCCTACTTTCGTTCTTGTAACCATACCAAACGTTAACATATAATACTACGTTTAGTGTTCCTGATTTACATTTACTATGTTACGTCTAGTCTATGAGACCAGGCTGGCTACCAATCTCACATCCGTAAACTACCCACTACCCTAAGGTTACTGGAGTCCAAACTCACTGAATAAAATATATATTTTTAAACACAGCAAGCTAATGGAGAACAAATCAATAAAATGAAAGTGAATGCGTATTTCCCTGTAGTTAAACTATAAATGGCTGTATCCCATGGCACCTAAAAAGCCCCTTCAAAAAAAGTTCTGACAGGCGCTCACAAAGGGCTGTTTTTCTATGCTTGAGAAGAGGCAGCCCACTGTCCCCAATAATGGGTCTGGTGAAAGCATTGCTCTAACCTTCACTAGCTTAAAAAGTGTAGAGCAGCTTGCCATTGAATTGGTTAATGCAATTAACAAAGATCAAAGTCTGAAGTGGTGTACTCATTTAATATTAGAAATACTGTATGAATCAGTTATGGATATGTAGTATATCTATGACCTTTTCAGCCCATTCAACTGAGTTAATGTCCAACAAACAGTGTATTCATTCAAAAGCACATCCCAGGCCTAATCTCTTTCCCAGATGAAGTGGCAGGTCCCCATACAAGTGGATCAAGTACAACGGTCTGCTGCTTCCTTGAATAGTTGGCTTGCTCTATGCATTTTAGCCCCAATTCTCCCTTATCTGAGAATATTTGCAGTAAAAATTAAGGTCGAACAGGTGTTGTGTACACCTTGCTCAGTATTAGCCACAGGAGCATTATACACTGAACACAATTATAAACACAACATGTAAAGTGTTGGTCCCATGTTTCATGAGCTGTAATACAATATCCTAGAAATTTTCCATACTCACAAAAAGCATATCTCTCATCCCTGTTAGTGGTTATTTTATCCTTTGTCAAGATAATCTAGCCACCTGACAAGTGTGGCAGATCAAGAAGCTGATTAAACAGCATGATCACACAATGACAATAAAAGACCACTCTAAAATGTGCAGTTTTGTCACACAGCACAATGCCACAGATGTCTCAAGTTTTGATGGAGCGTGCAATTGGCATGCTGACTGTAGGAATGTCCACCAGAACTGTTGCCAGAGAATTTTATGTTAATTTCTCTAACATAAGCCACCTCCAACGTCCTTTCAGAGAATTTGGCAGTATATCCAACTGGCCTCCCAACCGCAGACAACCACGCCAGCCCAGGACTTCCACATCCGCCTTCTTCACCTGCGGGATCGTCAGAAAGGGCGGGGGGTGCTGAGGAGTATTTCTGTCCGTAATAAAGTGGACAGAATATATTTCCTTATAAGAACTGTAACTAAAAAAAATCCTTGAAATTGTTGCATGTGGCATTTATATTTTTATTCAGTGTATGTTTCAACATTTGGGAGGAGAAAGAACCTACACACAGATCAAAAGTTTCTTCCCACTGTAAAAAGTAAATTTGGTTGGACTAGATAGATCCTTATTCAGGGTAGTGCTTGCTAAATTGTGAAATTGAAATGTTCCCAGGCCATTCAGTATACGGAGACACCCAAATAGTGTCTGTTTAATAGCTGCAACAAAGAAATCAACACATTTATTCAGTTCTTCCCTTTTGATTCAAATCATAATCACATTTCCACAGCAGCCCATATCACACATTTTATATCCGTTTAACCATATATATATATATATATATAAACAAACCATTACTTACTGGGTAAATATGGAGAGAGAACCTGTGTTTAAGACCACATTTCAGTCTTTTCACTGTGGGTGAGGCACGATACACCATTCATCTCCCAAATGTTTGTGTCTGTAATATTTCAAATCGGTCCATCCATAAAATAATGTACGTCCATAAGATGATGGGCAAGGCTCCAGCTGTGAGTCTTCTGAGTTGGCGAAATAGAGTGCAGTGCAACAGTTAAGTCCTTGTTGTGTGCGCTAAGGGCCCCCTTATGTCTGGGGGTGGGAATTGTTCTGTTCATAAATCCGTGAGTGTGTCTGTACGGCCCGGTGTGACTCAATTTTCAGGCCTGACCTGCTCCAGCGTGGACTTGAGGATGTTCCTGGCGCTGCTGCACGACTCCAGGGCCTGGATGTGTCTGAAAATCACAAATATACAGTTACACACCTGCAATGATGGACATTTCCACCTTTCATCTTTACTGTTTTTAACTGCAGCAGCCTGACAACATAGGAACATTGTGCAATTTGGAGCATGTTGGCAATATCCTTAGGAAACTTTGTGCCAATGTGGTGTGTTTATCTGCAGTCGGAGAGGGTACCTGAGAGCTACGCTGCCACCCATCACTCATGCCCTTACCGGGACATGAAGGCCTCCAGCACGGCGATGTGGTCCTGGGGGAAGTAGTCCTGACGCACGACGTACTCCAGGGCCTGCAAATGACCAGGCACCACACGCACCGGCTTCACCTTGTCCTCACTCTGAATGAGACAGAGAGAGGGGGAGACACGAGGGCTACAATAATACAAGGCAGAAGAAAAACAGGAGTTTTTCTACAAATTCATAGAACGTATGTGCATACCTTGAGGAGTCCCAGCATTACTAACAGTGATGATACAAAGTTGTAACCTTGGAAGGAGGGGCTTGCGAACGCTTTCCTGAGAATTGCATCTGCAGAACAAAGAGGACATATACTTAACATGCGGTCATACAGATGAACGAAAAAAGTTGCATATCCATGGACTCAGTCATCTGGCCCCATGTCTTCAGTAAGTACTCAGAAATAAGACAAGTGGCCCTTACCAATACTGTCTAGGACAGCACTCTTAACATCTTCATCTTCCTCATTGTACACAGAGGAGATTTTCAGGAAAGCCTCCGCTGTCTTACCAGCATCAGCCACATCTACCTGGAAAGAGAAGAACAAGGACAAAAGGTTAAACACGTCACCATCAACCTGTTTCAGCCTACTGACACACACTGTATGTCACCTCAGGTTTCCACTAAGTAGTTTGCTGTGTAAGGTGTTCATGGCAGGGTGTGTTTACCACCTGCTGTTCGAAGAACAGGGCCCTCTTGGTGCCCAGTTTGAGCAGCTTGTCAGGGGATGGGAAGCAGAGGAAGGAGGAGGCATCTGGAGGTCGGGGCACCGACGGAGGGGAGGAAACCTGATTCACGCTGCTGTCTTCTTCCTCCACATCATCATCCTCCTCATAGTCATCCTCTTCCTCCTCCTCTTCATCATCATCCTCCTCATCATCATCATCATCCTCCTCCTCCGGCTCCCCTTCATCGTCGCTGCAGGTAGAGACAAAGATTACACAAGAAGATTATCTCATGGTAGCTTGTGATAAAAGACAGGATGGTTGAGGTCCAGTGTGGGTAAATCTAAAAGTATAAACTAATTTAATATTTCAATCCAGTACCTGAGTGATCCCAGCAGGTCTCCCATGTTCAGGCCATCCATTACCTCTCTGAGAGCATCACAGCCCTCCTCCCCCAGGCAGTTACCTGACAGTACCAACACACACACACACAACACAAAGTCACACATGAACTCTACAGATCCTACAAAAACACTACCAGCCGATGCAACATTTTCAATCCAGTCTTCATGTGTTGTAAGTCAAGTGCGTATCCAACATGTACCATTTAGGTCCAGTTTCTCCAGCGTGGCTTTGCCCTCGACTGATTGTGCCACCAGCAGTGCAGCTACTCCTGTGATCTCCCCGAATGACAGATTCAGCTCCTGACAAAGAGGTAAAATATGGGTATGAGTCAGGTGCTGCCACATTAATTAACAATCAAGCGCAGTAGATGTTCCTGCAGCCAAGGGTGGGACCAGTGCTACCCTGTACCTTGAGGATGGGAAGCCCCTCAGTAACTGCCTCTGCGATGGCTATAGCCCCCTCAGAACGCACCAGGCAGTCTCCAAAGTTTATCACCTGGACACTGCGCAAATGTTTCAGAGCCTGAAGGGGGCACAAAACACGCAGTGTCAGTCATAGTATGGCAAGTGCATTTGAGTATACATCAACTTCATGAGTTTCATTGTCATACGGCCTTCGTACACAAGGCAAACGACTACTGTACCTGTGCCATGGCGATAGCTCCTTTCTTGGTGAAGGTGTTGTCGTTGAGGTTGAGGACCCGGAGCCGGGGGTTGTGTTGCATGGCAGTGGCCAGAGCAGTCACTCCAGGGTGGTTGATCCCATTCTGGGGCACATGCACCTCCTCCAGACTACCCATCAGCTGAGGTCATACAGTAGCATCAGACAGAGATAGCTATATAGACAGTATATAGCTTGTCACTGTCAGGACAGTTTAATCATTGACTCAGTGGCATTACGTTGGAGTGTTCGAGGAGCTTTATCCATGCTGCTGCCAGTACTAATGCTAAAGAGCTCCATGTGAATCCCTGCGGTGTCAAACTGCATATACTCTACAAGTCCAGACTGTCAGAAATTCTGATATGTTCAGCTCAGGAGCCAGTGTCTGTACCTGGAAGGCCTGGGCAAGGGCAGTGGCCCCATCGTTCTCCAGACGGTTTCTGCCTGCGATGAACACCTTCAGCCCGAGAGGGGTGCCCTGTGCACTGGACTGCTTATAGCACTCCGTCAACGCTGCAGCTAAGATCTGAGGAGACCACACATTCAGAGCACAGTGAAAAAACTACTTCGGAAAAAGTTAGGATTGTCATGATAGATATTAAATCATGACATCACTTCTCAAATGATAGCACTATTCAACCTTAACACAAGCTATATATTTCATACGAGAAGTTAAATTAGCTTTAGATCTTCTCTTAAATTATACGGAATACATTACAACTAGCAGGGGGCAACTTTATGTTGTTGAGTCTGCTCAATAACGCAATGCAGCTCCTATCAAAGTGGAGACATTCTGCCCACCTTGCCTCCACCAATGCCCATGCCGCAGTTGTTGAGCCTCAGTTCCTGCAGTGTGTGACAGGCAGTGCTCTTGAGCAACTTCTCAATGCCCTTCACCCCGTCTGGTCCAAAGGCGTTGTCACTGAGGTCCAGCACGGTCAGTCTGGCGCCTGCTGTCATCAGGGCCGCACCCAGGGAGTTCTGAATAGGGGAGATGAAGGCTGAGTTTACAATCCCAGACCATCTTTCATCTATCAAAGGGAGCAAGTCTTTTTTTTAAACTTTTTTTTTTTATTGTCTCACCAGGGCTGGAGGGATCTCAGAACGCAGTCGCCCAGTAAACATGTCACTCCAGTAACAGTACTGAGGGAGAGAGAGGGTTATATAAAGGGTTAGCTAAAGTATTGTCTAGCTTGCCATATATATATATATATATATGACAGATATGAAAGCAAGATAGAACAGAACCAACAACGGGTATCTCATCAAAATATGATATCATCCATCTTTCCCCGTGTGGCAGTCAGTGGAATACCTGTCCTCTGTACCAYRAACAATGCAATCMAAACACACYTCATCTCATAATCACTCYGTGACTGGTACCTTAAATTCACTCTTTGTCTCCAGGGCTTTAGCGATGGCCTGTGCTGCCTCCACCCCATAAGTGTTCCCCTCCAGCCTGAGCGCTTGCAAACCCTTGAACTCCTGGATCTCTTTCACCATCTCTTCCACTGGAAAGAAAGACAGAGGGAAAGATTGAAGACACAGACCATGATTGTTTGAAGAACAATACATTGAGCTCCCGAGTTTAGCAGCGGTCTAAGGCACTGCATCTCAGTGCAAGAGTCACTACAGTCCCTGGTTCGAATCCAGGCTGTATCACATCCGGCTGTGATTGGGAGTCCCATAGGGCGGCGCACAATCGGCCCAGCGTCGTCCGGGTTTGGCTGGGGTAGGCCGTCATTGTAAATAAGATGTTTTTCTTAACTGACTTGCCTAGTTAAATAAAGGTTAAATGTTTTGTTTTTAAATACAACAAAAAAACATTTGGCATTGGACACCACCTTGTTCTTGAACAACCTATTGGATGACAATTGGAGGAGCATAAGCATAATGAGTCAATGGTTGGAATTCTTACCAGATTGTGCATTGTCGAATTTGCGTCCTTGGCCTTTATAACTCAACTCTCCCTCAGTCACCTGAGTCTTGGCCAGAGAGTCGGCCAACTGTGCAACAGCATCCGTCGCCATCAGTACACCTGAGGAACATACTAACTTATTTACAAGAACATGCACTACTTACTTAAACAACACATAATATATGATCAATTACCACCTAATAGAGTACCTGCCAAAGACCTAGCGTTACCAAACACACATGCAGTTTGAAGTGATGTTATAAACATTATTCATAGTTAGCTAGCTAGCTAGTTAACTTGAGCTAATATACACAGGGGGTGGAAAGTTGCTGTCTGTAAACGTTGCTAGCTTGCTATCAATGTGCTACTCTCTGGAAGAAGTGGAAACCCTTGTTAACTAATGTTAGCCAAGTAGCAAGATATGTTTAGTGTTGTAACTATCTGGTAACGAGTTATAAACACTTGGCATACACCATCTCATGCCAGGATAGTTGAGGCTAACTAGCTAGGTGGAAAAAACTGAACATGGTTGATCATTTCCAATGCTGTGATAAAGCTGGAAATGTTCCACAAGAAAACAGCCATCAAAGCAAATTACTTAACGTTGTTCTGACTTGGCAAAGTCATAACATGTTAGCTAGCTTAGCAAGCTAGCAAGAGCAGGGCATGCCCTGCTACGGCCATCGACCAACTTGATCTGATAAATATGGCACCTCCCCTCACGTGTGACGTTACTAACGTTTCCCTGAAAACATTTGCAAGCGAAAATGTCTCTGAAGTAGTACGAAACGTGTATCAATGCTTACAAAATGCAAATTTTTGTTGTTTCCAGAACAGCGCTGTCTGTCCCACAAGCTGTATCCCGCTCGGTTCTGACGTTTAAACACTTCGAGGACCATGGCTGACGCGAGACACACGGGACTTGTAGTTCCATGCAGTTTCGTTGGCTCCTCTTCTTCTATTACATCAGGGCGGTCCGCAAACAAACGTTTAAGTGCATGCCGCCACCTACTGTGCTGGAATGTACGATCAATCATGATCTGCCCAATTCTGTACTAGCATGAAAAAATAATACAAAAACAATACAAAAAAAATCACTACTAACTTCTGCCACCAATCTGTTTTACAGATTCTGCATACGATACATCATGACTGCTTCTATATCGCTGAGCCTCTCTAGCCTCTCTCTGCACCTGGCATCCACCAAATGCTGCGCTATGTTCCCCCCACAATAATAACACATAACTTTCACATTGCTCCCACATTCACCGTAATCATGTTCCCCTCCACACTTGGCATATATTTTCCTTCCTTTACATTCTACAGCTACATGTCCCATCCTTTGGCATTTAAAACACCGCAATGGGGATGGAACAAATAACTCTGACATTTAAACTAAGGAATCCTATCTGTACTTTTCCAGACAAAACCTTATCAAACCTCAGCAGCACTGAAAAGCTTTCACTTCTGATCAACCTTTTGTCAATCACTCCTTTCACATTTTCTTTAATGTAATCTATGGACATAGATATTGGGACCCCCAGTGATGCCTCCCCTCAACCTAGCTTAAGCACCTGGGACATGGCTTTTAATTTTATTCTCATTAAGCTTTTCTATTTTCAGAATCTTCTCTTGCTGAGCCTGGCTAACACAAAATATGAACAATCTACTATTTCCAATGAACCAAGCTAATTTGACTTCTTTCTCTATGGCATCAGTTAATCGGATATGATGTAAATGAGGCCTGTGGTTTCATCAAACACCATCACCACTTTCCACTCCAACACAAAGTTACTCTTGCTTCCTACCTGGGCCGTCTATGCTTTCTTTACCAGATGCTCCACTGCTCCACTGCTTTCTGTATCATGATCTCTCTTCTTCCTATATCTTTCCACTACCGACCATTCCGGCCCTACTCCTCCGTACCATCAGAACGGTCATCCATATTGTTCGCATTCCAGCACAGCTGTTGCTTCACCAATCTTCTCTCCATTTCGTCCGCACTACTCGCTGCCATCGCTCTCAACAATCAAAATAGCCTCTTTGGCTAATCTCATCTAAACCTTTATTTTATGTCAAAAAGCAAACACTCTTAAAAAAAAAACGGTGATACTGAACAATGTATCAAATCAAATCAAATCAAATGTATTCATATAGCCCTTCTTACATCAGCTGATATCTCAAAGTAATGTACAGAAACCCAGCCTAAAACCCCAAACAGCAAGCAATGCAGATGTAGAAGCACGGTGGCTAGGAAAAACTCCCTAGAAAGGCAAAAACCTAGGAAGAAACCTTGAGAGGAACCAGGCTATGAGGGGTGGCCAGTCCTCTTCTGGCTGTGCCAGGTGGAGATTATAACAGAACATGGCCAAGATGTTCAAATGTTCATAAATGACCAACATGGTCAAATAATAATAATCACAGTAGTTGTCGAGGGTGCAACAAGTCAGCACCTCAGGAGTAAATGTCAGTTGGCTTTTCATAGCCGATCATTAAGAGTATCTCTACCGCTCCTGCTGTCTCTTGAGAGTTGAAAACAGCAGGTTTAGTGTAGCTATATTTACAGATTTATTTGATCAGTTCTCTGAGTTATCAGTGCTTGGGAGAACTCCAGTAGCCCAAAGGCCGACAGATGGCGATATTCAAGCCATAAACCACGTTTCCACCAACAGTTTTTATGTGAGTAATTTAATTTGTATTTATTTTATTTCACCTTTATTTAACCAGGAAGGCTAATTGAGATCAAGTTCTCATTTACACCTGCGACCTGGCCAAGATAAAGCAAAGCAGTGCGTCACAAACAACAACACATAGTTACACATGGAATAAACATACAGTCAATAATACAATAGAAAAAGTCTATATACAGTGTGTGCAAATGAGGTAGGATAAGGGAGGTAAGGCAACAAATAGACCATAGTGGCGAAATAATTACAATATAGCAATTAAACACTGGAATGGTAGAATGTGCAGAAGATGAATGTGGAAGTAGAGATACTGGGATGCAAAGGAGCAAAATAAATCAAATAAATTACAGTATGGGGATGAGGTAGTTGGATGGGCTATTTACAGATGGGCTATGTACAGGTGCAATGATCTGTGAGCTGCTCTGACAGCTGGTGCTTAAAGTTAATGAGGGAGATATGAGTCTCCAGCTTCAGTGATTTTTGCAGTTTGTTCCAGTCATTGGCAGAAGAGAACTGGAAGGAAAGGCGGCCAAAGGAGGAATTGGCATTGAGGGTGAACAGTGAAATATACCTGCTGGAGCACGTGCTATGGGTGTGTGCTGCTATGGTGACCAGTGAGCTGAGATAAGGCGGGGCTTTACCTAGCAAAGACTTATAGATGACCTGGAGCCAGTGGGTCTGGCGACGAATATGCAGCGAGGGCCAGCCAATGAGAGCATACAGGTCGCAGTGGTGAGTAGTATATGGGGCATTGGTGACAAAACGGATGGCAATGTGATAGACTGCATCCAATTTGTTGAGTAGAGTGTTGGAGGCTATTTTGTAAATTACATCGCCGAAGTCAAGGATCGGTAGGATAGTCAGTTTTACAAGGGTATGTTTGGCAGCATGAGTGAAGGATGCTTTGTTGCGAAATAGGAAGCCGATTCTAGATTTCACTTTGGATTGGAGATGCATAATGTGAGTCTGGAAGGAGAGTTTACAGTCTAACCAGACACCTAGGTATTTGTAGTTGTCCACATATTATAAGTCAGAGTAGTGATGCTGGACGGGCGGGCAGGTGTGGGCAGCGATCGGTTGAAGAGCATGCATTTTGTTTGACTTGCATTTAAGAGCAGTTGGAGGCCACGGAAGGAGAGTTGTATGGCATTGAGGCTCGTCTGGAGGTTAGTTAACACAGTGTCCATAGAAGGGCCAGAAGTATACAGAATGGTGTTGTCTGCGTAGAGGTGGATCAGAAAATCACCAGCAGCAAGAGCGACATCATTCATGTATACAGAGAAGAGAGTCGGCCCGAGATTTTAACCCTGTGGCACCCCCATAGAGACTGTCAGAGGTCCGGACAACAGGCTCTCCGATTTGACACACTGAACTCTGTCTGAGAAGTAGTTGGTGAACCAGGCGGGGCAGTCATTTGAGATACCAAGGCTATTGAGTCTGCCGATAAGAATGCGGTGATTGACAGAGTCGAAAGCCTTGGCCAGGTCGATGAAGACGGCTGCACAGTACTGTCTTTTATCGATGGCGGTTATGATATCGTTTATGGATCTCAGATGACACGAAAGAGAGGTTGAACAGGCTAGTAATAGGGGTTGCAACAATTTTGGCTGATAATTTTAGAAAGAGAGGGTCCAGATTGTCTAGCCCAGCTGATTTGTAGGGATCCAGAATTTGCAGCTCTTTCAGAACATCAGCTGTCTGGATTTGGAGGGGGGGGGCTAGGGCAAGTTTCTACAGATGGTGCTGAGCTGTTGGCCGTGGTAGGGGTAGCCAGGTGGAAAGCAATGCCAGCCGTAGAAAAATGCTTATTGAAATGATCGATTACCATAGATTTATCAGTGGTGACAGTGTTTCCTAGCCTCAGTGCAGTGGGCAGCTGGGAGGAGGTGCTCTTATTCTCCATAGACTTTATAGTGTCCCAAAACGTTTTGGAATTAGTACTACAGGATGCAAATTTCTGTTTGAAAAAGCTAGCCCTAGCTTTTCTAACTGACTGAGATAAATAAATATCAAGGGTCTTATTTCTGGCGACATATGATTGGTGCTTGACTGCCGTTCTTGCGCTTATCCATACAAATCGTATCATGTAAACTAACCTACCCACACTGTATCTGTGAGCTGTTGGTTAGAGCGCATGTGTGGAGATCAGAGAAGCCACATTTGCTATTTATCGACGAAACTATTGGTAGAGTTGAGAATGCGATGGAAACACATTTAACTTTAGATTTTTATTCTGTACATGAAAACTTATGTACATTTTTTACTTTTTATCCGCAAAAGTCAGTTTGGTGGAAACACCATTGGTGGGAAAAAAACGCATATTTTCTTTATGTAGATTTTAAAATATTTGTATTAATATGTGTCGCCAATTGGATGGAAACCTAGCTATAGTTTTTGAAAATGTAAATGTTTTTAACCTTGATGATGTCATTGGGTAGAACTTTTTTAAATGTGTCTTCCGTAAAACTTAGATTTTTTTCTTATGATAGTGTCACGTTCCTGACCTATTGTTCCTTTTTCTGTTATTTATTTAGTTGGTCAGGGCGTGAGTTGGGGTGGGTTGTCTTTGTGTGTTTTGTCTAGTCTAGGGGTGTTGTATGTGTATGGGGTAGAGAAGAGTGAGGTTGTCTAGTTATGTCTATGGCTGCCTAGATTGGGTCTCAATCAGAGACAGCTGTCATTCATTGTCTCTGATTGGGAGCCATATTTAAGGCTGCCATAGGCAGTAGGCTTTTGTGGGTAGTTGTCTATGTTGAACGTTTGTAGACTGTGTGTGCACTACGTTTATAGCTTCACGGTCGTTTGTTTGTTTTGTTAGTTTTTGTAAGTGTATCTTTTCGTGTTACGTCTTCGTCATCAAAATAAAAGGAAGATGTATTTCTCACACGCTGCGCCTTGGTCCACTTCTTCTCCTCACTACGACGATCGTGACAGATAGAAATAATATAAATAAGCTGAAAAAATGTTATGTAATTATTTTCATTATTCTTTTGGCCAAATTTCATATCCACAAATGTAAATTTACAAACAAAACACCACATTTTATTACCTTAAAATAAATGTAACTATATTTTAAGACAATTAACTCCTCTGCCAACAATACTCTGCAAACAAAAAAGCTGTTATAATTATAAATGTGTGTATGTCCCTTAAGGTCCTTGTGTAATGTCATATTGTACCCCCTAGCCTAAATGTCCTTTGTATATTCTTTATATATACTTGTGTTCCCTGTGTACTTTTTGTATTGATTTGTTGTTATATAATAATAATAATTGAAAAATAAAATAAGGTGTCTTCTATAAAACGTAGAAATGCGCTGTTTTCACATAGATAGACACTGGTATCACATCTAGTAGAACCCTTGCAAGGCTGCCGGCCCAGAAGGCATCCCTAGCCGCGTCCTCAGAGCATGCGCAGACCAGCTGGCTGGTGTGTTTATGGACATATTCAATCAATCCCTATCCAAGTCTGCTGTCCCCACATGCTTCAAGATGGCCACCATTGTTTCTGTTCCCAAGAAATCTAAGATAACTGAACTAAATGACTATCGCCCCGTTGCACTCACTTCTGTCATCATTAAGTGCTTTGAGAGACTAGTCAAGGATCATATCACCTCCACCCTACCTGATACCCTAGACCCACTCCAATTTGCTTACCGCCCCAATAGGTCCACAGACGACGCAGTCGCCATCACACTGCACACTGCCCCATTCCATCTGGACAAGAGGAATACCTATGTAAGAATGCTATTCATTGACTACAGCTAAGCATTTAACACCATCGTACCCTCCAAACTCGACATTAATCTTGAGACCCTGGGTCTCGACCCCGCCCTGTGCAACTGGGTCCT
The DNA here is from genome assembly GCF_002910315.2 of Salvelinus sp. IW2-2015. Lineage (NCBI taxonomy): Eukaryota > Metazoa > Chordata > Actinopteri > Salmoniformes > Salmonidae > Salvelinus > Salvelinus sp. IW2-2015. The sequence goes on along the minus strand of NW_019943452.1, from coordinate 46,116 downwards.
GGACTTCCTGACGGGCCGCCCCCAGGTGGTGAGTGTAGGAAACAACATCTCCACCCCGCTGATCCTCAACACTGGGGCCCCACAAGGGTGCGTTCTCAGCCCTCTCCTGTACTCACTGTTGACCCATGACTGCGTGGCCATGCACGCCTCCAACTCAATCATCAAGTTTGCAAACGGCACTACAGTGGTAGGCTTGATTAACAACAACGACGAGACGGCTTACAGGGAGGAGGTGAGGGCCCTCAGTGTGGTGTCAGGAAAATAACCTCTCACTCAACGTCAATAATACAAAGGAGATGATCGTGGACTATAGGAAACAGCAGAGGGAGCATCCTCCCCATCCACATCGACGGGACAGTAGTGGAGAAGGCGGAAAGTTTTAAGTTCCTCAGCGTACACATCACGGACAAACTGAAATGGTCCACCCACACAGACAGCGTGGTGAAGAAGGCGCAACAGCAACAGCACCTCTTCAAACTCAGGAGGCTGAAGAAATTTGGCTTGTCACCTAAAACACTCACAAACTATTACAGATGCACAATCGAGAGCATCCTATCGGGCTGTATCACTGCCTGGTATGGCAACTGCTCCGCCCAAAACCGTAAGACTCTCCAGAGGGTAGTGCGGTCTGCACAACGCATCACCGGGGGCAAACTATCTGGTCTCCAGGACACCTACAGCACCTGATGTCACAGGAAGGCCAAAAAGATCATCAAGGACAACAACCACCCGAGCCACTGCCTGTTCACCCCTCTATCATCCAGAAGGCGAGGTCAGTACAGGTGCATCAAAGCTGAGACTGAGAGACTGAAAAACAGCTTCTATCTCAAGGCCATCAGACTGTTAAACAGCCATCACTAACATAGAGTGGCTGCTGCCAACATACAGACTCAAATCTCTGGCCACTTTAATAAATGGATTTAATAACGCCATTTTAATAATGTCTACATATCCTACATTACTCATCTCATACGTATATACTGTATTCTGTACCATCTACTGCATCTCGCCTATGCCGCACGTCCATCACTCATCCACATATTTATATGTGCATATTTTTATTCATCCATTTACATTTGTGTGTATAACGTATTCGTTGTGAATCCGTTAGATTACTTGTTAGATGTTACTGCACTGTCGGGAACTAGAAGCACAAGCATTGCGCTACACTTGCATTAACATCTGCTAACTGTGAATGTGACCAATAAAATGTGATTTGGTTTTATCTTTGCCGGTATTGCGCTAGAAATAATACAAATGTCTCGCTTTAAGAGGTAAAATGAGATGAAACTACTCAATATCGCCGTCTGCCGGCCTTTGAGCTAGAACTGCAGAGAGAATCAACACCAAAAAAAGTGAAAGCTATCCTAGCTAGATGAATTTCTCAAATAAAATACAAATGCAAACTTTTTAATTTCGTGTATAATTCATTACTTCCTTATGACATGTCTAAACAAGAAACATTTTATTCAGAGCACACCTCACCCTACCCTTGAAATAATCTCACTAGGCCCTTGTGGGAGCCAAGCAACTCAAAAACAAGCTAGGGAGGGAGGGAGTTCACTGTTCAGCTGAGGAATTGGAAGTGAAACTCGCATGTAAACTGTCCACGAAAAAAATACCATTGCAAATAATTGCACTGGATGGCTGGTAGCTGTACAGCTCTAAATGCTCTGTGCCGAGATTTTCCTCTGTACACAGCAGTAAACGTCGATTTATGTGTGTTATCACCAGGTGGGTTGTAACTTCCTCGAATCGTGCCCAGCTAACGTTAGCTAGCTAGCATGAAAACTTGAGGCATGGTTAACTATTTATCTAGCAAACGTTAGCTAAACAAAACAAATATTTGGCTAAACTGGCCAAGTATTATTTTCTTGTTGCTGTATACTTCGCACGAGCTCTTGAACCTAGTTTATTTATTCTGGCTAGCTAACGTTAATTCGATAGTAGACGTCAAAATTATGTTGATATGGGCCTTTCTCTTTTTATAGTGTGCAGAGATGGACTTGGACCGTCAAAAGCGCCAGGAGGGCATACAGAACGCCCTGGGATTCATACAGTGAGAAATAAAACATCCCCCTGCAATTCCGACAAGTTCTCAACTAAATTGTAGCCATTTGCTCTCTTACTTGTCATTCATCCTATACCCACAAACGACCATACGGCACTAGTTCACTTGTATTGATAGGTTATCTTTTCCTCTGTGTCCTAGGTCTTCTTTGCCTTATCCAAAGCCTGAAGGCTATAAGGTAGGGATTAATGAATGCGATGACTGTCTTCTCTCTTGACCTTAGTCTAGGCATGTCTACACCCCCTATACTGTTCCAAAGAACATGTTGTGTGCTTACAGTCATGCAGCTTGCCCTTTGCAGAGATGTTCTCCATTTCACATTTGGTCCATTATTGCCATGGGAAAAAAGTACCAAAACCAGCCATAATACTGATTAGACACATCCATGTCCTTTATGGCTTTTCCTGTGTACTGTCTTTATCTCACTCCTATGCCATATTCCTATCCTCCTCTTTCCCGAATGTCCCTCCAGGGGTTTCTGACCCAGTTGGTGTGTAACCTGCTGGATGAGGGGAATGCAATGTTCAGGGAGGGTGAGTGGCAGCAGGCCATAAATGACTTCAGTGAGGGTGTTAACGTGACCCACTATGCTCAGGCTGAGACTCTGGAAATCCCATCAGCCCTGCTGGAGAGTCTGTATTTCAACAGGGCAGCAGCCTACCACAGCATGGTGAGTCAGAGTGGTGTGTCACCAGGATTATGCATCTTTGATCCACAATATTGATGATTGAATGAGGTTCACAATTCTGTATACAAAAGGTATGAAGTCATCTTAAATATAATATTTAATAGCAATTGTGTTGTAAGCAAATGTGCTGTAGTGGGCAAATATTGAACCAATGGTGAATGAATACCCATTGCACTCTCTCTATTTCAGTATTTCGTGTTGCATCACATTGTTCTATTGCATCATGTGCAACATGTGTTTCAGCCTCGTCATTGAACTGTTGCCATCATGCCAACAGTCAGACACTTCCTCAACATCCCCTTGAAGTTACAGAGCCTGTATCATCTATCATTACCCCATTCTCATTAGCCTGTATTAACCACTGTATGGCCTTAGTCTTTCRCTCTGTGGCAGAACYCACACGTTACCTGTCATCTCTTTSTCTCCATCTCTCTCAGGGGGAGTATGAGCAGGGTGTGCAGGACTGTGACAGTGCGCTGGCTCTGTGCAAAGACAGTTGCAGGGCACTCTACAGGAAGGCTCTATGCCTGCGGGAGCTGGGCCGTTTCAGAGAGGCCTACAACTGCAGCACGGGCTGCCTGCTCACTACGCCTAATGTGAGTAACATTATGAATTACCCCTTCACATCAGAGGCTGTTTTCTTGGAGTAGAAAATCATGCACACCTTTAAAAGGTTAAGTAGCATATTGTTTTTATCTATAAAATGTCACAGCTCGCAACATTTATTTTTACCACTTGACATATGTAATTTGGGATTCCTCATGATGATGCGCTAGTGGAGAAGAAGAGTTTCATTTCATACAAGTGGATTTGTTTCCACATTTCCTTCTCTCCTTCTCTCCTTTGATGTTTTTCAAAAGAATGTGAGAAGAAGATGCGGCGAAGGGAGGAGACCTAACACCATACTTTTGCAGTATCATGTGGCTCAGAATAAGTGTTTGTGAAATTCATTTCATAAAAGGCTTATTTAAATGTAAAAAATATATATATATTCTCTTGTACTCTTCATAGGACAAACATGTGTATGAGTTGGCACAGGAGCTAGCTAACAAACTGGGCCTGAAGATCCGCAAAGCCTACGTTAGCACAAAGGTGAGAATCCGTTTCCAAAGCAGAAGGTCTAGATTCAAACAGCATGGCAAATTACCTTCCATGATAAGTGGCTTGGATTCAATTGTTCTTAATCTGCCATTCTCTGATCAAATCTGCCATGAGCTGCTTATGCCCTGGTTTAAATCTCAATTTGGATTCATAACAATTGAAGTCATTAAGTTTGACATTTTCTTTAGGTTGCCTCTTTATGGACATCTATAAGTACCTAGGTGTCTGGCTAGACTGCAAACTCTCCTTCCAGACTCATATCAAACATCTCCAATCCAAAATCAAAGCAAGAATCGGCTTTCTATTCCGCAACAAAGCCTCCTTCACTCACGCCGCCAAACTTACCCTAGTAAAACTGACTATCCTACCGATCCTCGACTTCGGCGATCAAAAGAGAGAGATGCAGAAAGACAACTGTTTCCAAATAATCTGCGGGACAACAAAAATATTTTCATCCCAAAGTCATCTGTCTGGCTGCACGCTCCCGCCCGCAGCATGAAAAATGACGACCGCTCTGCAGCGATCTCTGTCAGGACTCGCAGCCCTCTACCATGTTTCACTGGTCAAGCTTGGACATATGGAGGTGGGTCTGTGTAAGGCACACGTGTGTGTGTGTGTGTGTGTGTGTCCTACCTCACAGAGGTACATGAACATGCCGTTGTGGAGCTGCAGCAGGCATGTGATGCTGAGCCTGTCATTGTTGGGGCTCTGCGGGTCAAACAACAGCTCTCTGTTCAGGGTTCCCTTCCTCTCCAGGGTCCACACATCTACCTCCTCCTGGCAGTAGGCAACGTACAGCCTCCCTATACTTACACTTCTGAGTCTCCAGCACCTCTGCACAGAGGGAGGAACTTAGATTACAACATATACAAACTCAGACCAACGCTAACCTTTAGGACCTTTTTCCACAGATTAAAACGACTGTGTAATTTGACCTATGACACATCCATTATCTTAATCTAAACAGAGCCTCCTTCCCACACCAGTGACTGTTGTTTTCCGTACCCTTGCAGAGCACAAACGGCCCAGTAAAATTGTGCTTGGCCGGGGTCGACCCTGTTCCAGACAGGGTGCTCTGAAGCCCTGATCCTGCACAGAAGAATGTCCCGCTTACAACGGTGGGCAATTCTGCCTGGTGCGTGAGTCCAGGACCCCTGGACCTGAGAGAGACAGAGAAAGGGAGGGAGGAGAGAGTGATATACAGATAAAGGGGTAAAGAGGGTTAGAGAGACAGAGAGAAAGGGGAGTTAAGGGGGAATGAATAAAAATGAGGAGGTGACCTCAGTATGATGCTTTGAAACTGTCAGTCTTATTAGTTAGAAGTAGGGGGCCTCCCGAGTGACACGGTCTAAGCCTGCATCACAGTGCTAGAGACTTCACTACAGACCTGGTCGCCCAGGCTGTGCAGCTGGCGCAGACCGGGAGACCATGAGGCGGCGGCACAATTGGCCACAGCATGTCTGGGTTAGGAGAGGTTTGGCCGGCAGGATGTCCTTGTCCCATTGCGCTCTATGCGACTCTTGTGGCGGGCCGGGCGCAGCATGCTGACTTTGTGCGCCAGCTGTAGTGTTTCCTCGCACCATTGGTGCGGTTGGCTTCCGGGTTAAGCAACGTGTGTCAAAAGCAGCGTGGCTTGGGGGTCGTGTTTGGGAGGAGCATGGCTTAGCCTTCCCTCTCGAGTCCGTACGGGAGTTGCAGCAATGGGACAAGAAGACTAACTACCATTGGGGAGAAAATTACACAACAAAAAAAAACTTAAAAATACATTAAGAAGTAAACTGGGGGAGAGACACTGCTGAGAGTAAGGTTTAATCATGTCACTACTGTACCTATCCAGCTGTAGCACGTGGCACAGGCTGCGTGAAGTCATGGTGGCTGCTAGGGGGTTCTTGTCAGCTGAGACAGCTTGGAGGAGACCTGGCCATTCTTTACCACCTACATCGCATGGTAATAGAATGAATTTAGGTTAATATGTCAAGCAAAACTAGCATGACATTGTAAAACGACAAGTTCTTTGTGACCTAAACGTTGCATAATAAAGTTTTAATTTAAATGTACACAATGTACAGGAGGGAGTCTAACAAATTCTGCTGACAGAAAATAATGGCTTGACTTGTGGTTGGACTTCTTGGGCGACTGTTGCAGAGAGAACATTGTGGGGATTCTTGCACCTTAAAGATAGCGTGAGAAAAAAACAACAATCAATTATAACACTCATTAGGTTCAATACCTTCCTTGGGTTAAACATTAAAAGAAAAATGAACCATTATACATGTCTATAAGCTAACAAGACATTACCACCCTCAATCGACTCACAGGCAGGTTGAACTCAGAGAGGGAGTCCACCCCCTCCCCACCACCACTGGTTTGGCTGCTATTGCAGCCCCCAAGTGGGTAGAAACTCCTCCAGGGCATCTAAGGCATCAAGTGAATAGAGTGCTGTTGTGGGAGCCGGGGCATCCCCACCACCAAGGCCTGAAAGGGTGTCCAGGTTGTTTAAAGTATCTAGAGAGTCTAGTGCATCAAGGCCATCTAAAGAGTTCAGGCACCAGGGCATCCCCCCCACCCATGCTGGGAAGGTGTCCAGAGAGTTGACTGGCTGATGGCTGAGTTGAAAAGGCTGGGGGAGCGGGGCGAGGGGGCGGGCAGGCTGAGGGAAATGGGGAGCTGGATGGGACACAAGCTGAGCTGGAGGATGGTGGGAAAGGCACGTTGGGGGGGAATCTGAATGAGAAGCGAGAGAATGAAAAGTTGCATTGACAGATTCAGGGAAGCTATATCTGAATACTTACGTCAACAGTAGACAAACCTCCACACAGTCCAGCAGGCTATCTAGATCATCTCCCATCAGCTCACTGTCACCAGGTGCTCGACTCAGACACAGAGAATGGCAACCCCCGAGGCCTTGACAGGGCTACCCAGAAGTTGGAGTAGACAGAGGACCAGAGGGGAGGATTCATCACTAACTGAGATAGCGGCAGATAGAGGCTTGCAGAGAAACCAACTGAAAGACAGGGAGAGGGAACAGGTGAGTTTATTTTCTTGAAGTTATTCAATTGTTATTGCTACTTGACAAATCTTCTCGATAGTTTTACATTACAATGTGATAGGTAATTCAACATTTCTGGTCAGGAGAATTACTACCTGATGAGATGTCACTTAAGGAATCCAGACCACTGCCATACATCTTGAGGTGAAAAGAGAAAGACAACAGCTTCTGTTTAAGTGACAATAAATCAACAGGTAAACCAAAGTACATTCCAAATCTCAACCAGTTTAAGTGGAAAATATGTACTTTTTGGGCAGCCCGACTAATTCACATAGAAAGGTGGTTATAGATTATCATTCTACTTGAAACAAGTCTAAAAGGAAATAGATCTTTTCTATGTGCTCTCTTCTATGCTTCCTATTCTTATGTTTTGTTTTGTGTCTATTACTTTTGGTTTTGTACACCAGCTTCAAACAGCTGAAAAATTTTTTTGGGGTTATGGAAAATATATTCAGAGCGTTTAGATGGTACAATGATTCCTAAACTATAATAGCTATCGTTATAATTACGGCAAACTATTAGTTTAGCAACCAGGAAATGGCGGAGCGATTTCTGCATAGTGCAACCTTAAAAGTGTAATGGTGAAAGTTGTTGTACTTGCCTCTCCTGCAAAAGGAGCTGTGTTCCATTACTTTTCTCAGATGTGGCCGACTCCTGCAAAGGAAACAAATATTAACTCCATTTTTTAATTTTATTATATTTCACCTTTATTTAACCAGGTAGGCTAGTTGAGAACAAGTTTCTCATTTGCAACTGCGACCTGGCCAAGATAAAGCATAGCAGTGGTGAACAGAACAACACAGAGTTTACAACATGGAAGTAACAATAAACAAGTCAATAACATTGGTAGAAAAAAAAAGAGAATCTATATACAATGTGTGCAAAAGGCATGAGGTAGGCAATAAATCGAATAATTAACAATTAGCAGATTAACACGGAGTGATAAATCATCAGATGATCATGTGCAGAAGAGATACTGGTGTGCAAAAGAGCAGAAAAGTAAATAATAAAAGCAGTATGGGGGGTGAGGTAGGTAAATTGGGTAGGTAGTTTTCAGATGGACCTATGTACAGCTGCAGCGATCGGTTAGCTGCTCGGATAGCAGATTTTTAAAGTTGTTTGAGGGAGATGAAAAGTCTCCAACTTCAGAGATTTTTGCAATTCGTTCCAGTCGCAGGCAGCAGAGAAACTGGAAGGAAAGCGTCCCAACATGAGGTTTTGTGGTCTTTAGGGATGATCAGTGAGATACACCTGCTGGAGCGGTGTTGCGGGTGGGTGTAAGCCATCGTGACCAGTGAACTGAGATAAGGCGGCATTTACCTAGCATAGCCTGTGATGACCTGGAGCCGCAGTGGGTCTGACGACGAACAGTGTAGCGAGGGCAGCCGACTAGGGGATACAGGTCGCAGTGGTGGGTCGTATAAGGTGCTTTAGTAACAAAACGAATGGCACTGTGAATAAACTGCATCCAGTTTTGCTGAGTAGAGTATTGGAAGCTATTTTGTAGATGACATCGCG
>NW_019943452.1:15519-37664 GCF_002910315.2 Salvelinus sp. IW2-2015 | reverse complement strand
ATGTGTGGTGTGTGTGTGTGTGTGTGTGTGTGTGTGTGTGTGTGTGTGTGTGTGTGTGTGTGTGTGTGTGTGTGTGGAGGAGGGCGGGGAGCAAACGTGACTCACTTGTTTTTGTCGAATGAGTGTCGGGCGCAGGGGTTGGAGCAGGTGGCCGGCACTCCTTAATGCGATTACTGATGATCCTGGGTTACTGTCATAGCACTCCTGAGTAGAGAGAAAGGGGGGGGGGGAATGAGGGGAAAATTGAGGTAAACAGAGACAAGAAGTAGGGGGAAGCATGAGTAAGGTTGAACGGCATGTTTTAGAGGTCTGCGCGGGACAGATTTTTTCCATCCCATTTTTATTGCACCTCATCTCACGTTGGTTGAGCGCCCTCCACTTCTTTCCATTATCAATATGTATTTATACACACGTGGTAAGCTACAGTCTAAACTGTATATAATCATATTTAAGTTAACTGCCATGTGATTCTCCACCCATGTAGGCAGCCTACTCTATTTCAATGAGACCACACATACTAGGCACACTTGAACTCTCACTCCCAACTAGGAGAGGAGAGGTAGGCTACTGAAGTTGAAGCAGAGTGTGTGAATAATGCGAAAAAATGTGCTTTAAGCATACAAAGCAGAAAGACAACTGTTTCCAAATAATCTGCGGGACAACAAAAATATTTTCATCCCAAAGTCATCTGTCTGGCTGCACGCTCCCGCCGCAGCATGAAAAATGACGACCGCTCTGCAGCGATCTCTGTCAGGACTCGCAGCCCTCTACCATGTTTCACTGGTCAAGCTTGGACATATGGAGGTGGGTCTGTGTAAGGGCACACGATGTGTGTGTGTGTGTGTGTGTCCTACCTCACAGAGGTACATGAACATGCCGTTGTGGAGCTGCAGCAGGCATGTGATGCTGAGCCTGTCATTGGGGCTCTGCGGGTCAAACAACAGCTCTCTGTTCAGGGTTCCCTTCCTCTCCAGGGTCCACACATCTACCTCCTCCTGGCAGTAGGCAAACGTACAGCCCTCCCTATACTTACACTTCTGAGTCTCCAGCACCTCTGCACAGAGGAAGGAATTAGATTACAACATATACAAACTCAGACCAACGCTAACCTTTAGGACCCTTTTTCCACAGATTAAACGACTGTGTAATTGACCTATGACACACTCCATTATCTTAATCTAAACAGAGCCTCCTTCCCACACCAGTGACTGTTGTTTTCCGTACCCTTGCAGAGCACAAACGGCCCAGTAAAATTGTGCTTGGCCGGGGTCGCACCCTGTTCCAGACAGGGTGACACACACACACAGCCTCACTCTTCCCCCCCTGTGCCCTGTAGGTGCCTGGTGCATGCGGTGAGGTCCAGCAGTGTGCACTACACTAAGATCCGCCCGCTGTACACCCAGTGCCAGTTGGACGTGTGCCGCCATGCCCAGCGCTATGGCTGCCAGCGAGAGGACAGCTGCTCCTTTGCCCACTCCGTCATAGAGCTCAAGTGCTGGAGGCTGCAGAAAGACTCTGGTACAGTCAGATTGATGCACACACACTCATGAACATTGTACTTGGTATCAGACACAGAGAGACATATTTATTCCTGTCTAATAAATGTGAAAACTTTTTTAAATGTAGAGGCTGATCTACAATAAAACATATTTATTTGTAAATGTTAGTTTCTATACTAAAAGTCAGGAAACTTTTAACAAAGTCCAGTAGGTGTCAGTAGACACTGCCGTTCAGTCTTGTCACAGTTGATTAACACTGTTTGTAAAATACTGTTTGTAAATACTGTCTGTAAAAAGTGATGCCTAGGCTCGACTAGGCATCACTTTTCTGTGTATGTGCCTGTTCTTTAGGCATCACTCATGAAGAAATTGTTCAGGAATCCAAGCGACACTGGCATAAACAGGAGCAGAACACRCACAAACCCAAGGTATAATATCCCTGCTATGCTACATCTCATAATATGGTGAGGCAACGGCTCTTGTGTAGTTTGTCTGATTCTCTACCTTTTGCCTCTGTTTTTGTCCCTGTGACTCGTTGACTATAAGCCCGTGTACATGCCACCACCATCTTCATCCTCAAGTGGTGGAGGTGGGGGAGGAGCCTATATCTTGAACCTGAAGTGGAAGTTTGTCTGTGGTCAGTGCTGGAGGGACGGGCTGGTCAGCGAGCCGGACAAAGCGCTTAAGTACTGTACAGCCAAGGCCAGGCACAAGTGAGGCTGCACCCTACCTAGCATCCCTAGCCAGATGGAGACCAATGCTTCACTGTAGTATGCAACAATTCTATATGACTGACCACTGTTATTCACTATTGTCTATCAAATCAAAGTTTATTTGTCACGTGCGCTAAATACAACAGGTGTAGACCTTACAGTGAAATGCTTACTTACAGGCTCTAACCAATAGTGCAAATAAGGTGTTAGGTGAACAATAGGTAAGTAAAGAAATAAAACAACAGTAAAAAGACAGGCTATATACAGTAGCGAGGCTATAAAAGTAGGCGAGGCTACATACAGACACCGGTCAGTCAGGCTGATTGAGGTAGTATGTACATGTAGATGTGACTATGCATATATGATGAACAGAGAGTAGCAGTAGCATAAAAGAGGGGTTGGTGGGTGGCGGGACACAATGCAGATAGCCCGGTTAGCCAATGTGCGGGAGCACTGGTCAATGTATGTTAGATGTGTAGTCTGAGATATGTGTTCGGTTTTTTGAATGACAATAGAGAATGTTCATGTTCGGTTTTTTGAATGAACATTCTCTATTGTCATCTCGGGAACACAAACCAATGTGTATGGAGTGTTTACAGCGAAGCCCTATGTAATTTAGGATAGTATCTTTCTGGAAAGTCCACCATAACTCTCACATCTCTCTCCCTGTAGTTGGACGAAGGAGCGCCGGGTGCTGTTGGTGAAGTTCTTYGAGGGAAAGAAGTGGGTGATGGTGCGGACGTTGCCTTTTGCCAAGACCTACCCCCAGCAGTATGACGTGTGTGCTGCCCCCTGCTACTCCTCATGCACTACCTGCTAGAAATGATTTTTGATAGACTCAACCAAGCATATTATCATTCTGTCTGTTTAACATAATAGTTCATTATAAGTTAGTGTGTTCATGGGTAACGGTATATATTGGTCAGTTGAATTTAATACTTAATCATTGACACCGTGCAGACTTGTTTCCACAAACATCCWCGCAGTCTGTGTGTAACGGCATAACGTGTCCCCCTCAGATATGTGCCCATGTGGTGAAGCAGAAGAAGTGCCACTACATTGGGAACTGTGCCTTTGCCCACAGTGAAGAGGAGAAGCAAGTATGGACTTATATGAAGAACAATGGCTGTAAGTTTACACTATATTTTCATTATCCATTAAACCTTTTGTTCCACATTATCGCTTTGTTTACGCTGATCTATGAGCAGGATTGGTTCAGATGCCTATTATCCCCACTAGTACACATTACCTCAAATTTTATTGGTCACATACACATGGTTAGCAGATGTTAATGCGAGTGTAGCGAARTGCTTGTGCTTCTAGTTCCGACAATGCAGTAATATCTAACAAGTAATCTAACAAATTCACAACAACTACCTTATACACACAAATGTAAAGGGATGAATAGAATATGTACATATAAATATATGGATGAGCGATGGCCGTGCGGCATAGGTGAGATGCAGTAGATGGTATAGAATATAGTATATACATATGGGATGAGTAATGTAGGATATGTAAACATTATTAAAGTGACTACTGATACCTTTAAGTCCATTTATTAAAGGGCCAGAGATTTGAGACTGTATGTTGGCAGCAGCCTCTGTTAGTGATGGCTGTTTAACAGTCTGATGGCCTTGAGATTGAAAAACAGCTTCTGTCTCTCAGTCCCAGCTTTGATGCACCTGTACTGACCTCGCCTTCTGGATGATAGCGGGGTGAACAGGCAGTGGCTTGGGTTGTTGTCCTTGATGATCTTTTTGGCCTTCCTGTGACATCGGGTGCTGTAGGTGTCCTGGAGGGCAGGTAGTTTGCACCCGGTGATGCGTTGTGCAGACCTCACTACACACTGGAGAGCCTTGCAGTTGAGGGCAGAGCAGTTGCCGTACCAGGTGGTGGTACAGCCCGACAGGATGCTCTCGATTGTGCATCTGTAAAAGTTTGAGTGTTTTAGATGACAAGCCAAATTTCTTCAGCCTCCTGAGTTTGAAGAGTTGCTGTTGCGCCTTCTTCACCACACTGTCTGTGTGGGTGGACCATTTCAGTTTGTCTGTGATGTGTACGCTGAGGAACTTAAAACTTTCCACCTTCTCCACTACTGTCACGTCGATGTGGATAGGGGGGTGCTCCCTCTGCTGTTTCCTGAAGTCCACGATCATCTCCTTTTTTGTTGACGTTGAGTGAGAGGTTATTTTCCTGACACCACACTCCGAGGGCCCTCACCTTCTCCCTGTAGGCTGTCTCTTCATTGTTGGTAATCAAGCCTACCACTGTAGTGTCGTTTGCAACCTTGATGATGGAGTTGGAAGCGTGCATGGCCATGCAGTCATGGGTGAACAGGGAGTACAGGAGAGGGCTGAGAACGCACCCTTGTGGAGCCCCAGTGTTGAGGATCAGTGCGATGGAGATGTTATTTCCTACCTTCACCACCTGGGGGCGGCCCGTCAAAGTCCAGGACAAAGTTGCACAGGGTCTCGACCCCGGGTCTCGAGCTTAATGATGAGTTTGGAGGGTACTATGGTGTTAAATGCTGAGCTGTAGTCAATGAACAGCATTCTTACATAGGTATTCCTCTTGTCCAGATAGGATAGTGCAGTGTGATGGCGATTGCGTTGTCTGTGGACCTATTGGGGCGGTAAGCAAATTGGAGTGGGTCTAGGGTATCAGGTAGGGTGGAGGTGATATGATCCTTGACTAGTCTCTCAAAGCACTTCATGATGACAGAAGTGAGTGCAACGGGGCGATAGTCATTTAGTTCAGTTACTTTAGCTTTCTTGGGAACAGGAACAATGGTGGCCATCTTGAAGCATGTGGGGACAGCAGACTGTGATGGGAATTGATTGAATATGTCCGTAAACACACCAGCCAGCTGGTCTGCGCATGCTCTGATGGATGCCGTCTGGGCCGGCAGCCTTGCGAGTGTTAACACGTTTAAAATGTTTTACTCCCGTTGGCCACAGAAAAGGAGAGCCACAGGCTTTGGTAGCGGGCCGTGTCAGTGGCACTGTATTGTCCTCAAAGCGAGCAAAGAAGTTGTTTAATTTGTCTGGGAGAACGACGTCGATGTTCGCAACGGGGCTGGTTTTCTTTTTGTAATCAGGGATTGACTGTAGACCCGGCCACATACGTCTCGTGTTTGAGCCGTTGAATTGCGACTGTACTTTGCCTCTATACTGACGCTTTGCTTGTTTGATTGCCTTGCGGAGGGAATAGCTGTACTGTTTGTATTCGGTTATGTTTCCAATCTCCTTTCCATGATTAAAAGCGGTGGTTCCCGCTTTCAGTTTTGTGCGAATGCTGCCATCAGTCCACGGTTTCTAGTTAGGAAAGGTTTTAATAGTCACAGTGGGTACGACATCTCCGATAAACTTGCTAATTAACACGCTCATCGAGTCAGAGTATACATCAATGTATACGCATTAGTATTGTTACTTACGTTCCTCTTTGAACCTGTTCCTGAAGTGAAGGATATGCAGCAGATGTACGACATGTGGCTTACAATGACGAATCAAAACCGTTCGCCGGATGACACCCTGATCACCCAACCCGTAGAGGAGAAGCAAATTGTCATGCCAACCGACTATGCCGAGCCAATGGTGAGTAAAGGCACTTACTCACAAAACCTGTTTGTTGGATGTAGAACGTAAACAATACATTCACCTTTCTCATTTGTAAAAGCTATCTACCACTATCAAGAAGGACTGCATTTTGATAGTGTGCATGCATCTTCATGCAGTGTGTGCGTATGTCAGTGTGTATGAATGCGTAACGTACTATGAGAACAGTTTTACTGTGCGTGTGTATTCTAGAGCGGCTTCCATTGTCGTCTGTGTGGGAAGCATAGTAACAGTGAGCGCCAGTGGCAGCAGCACATCTCCTCAGAGAAACACAAGGACCGTGTATTCAGCTGCGAGGGAGAGGACGAGAGCCTCACCTGGACATACCGCTTCCCCGGACTCCGCCTCGCCCTTTGCCCCAGGTAACACTCGCCCAGGGGAGGGTCTCAATACTGTAGTTCCTTTCTCATTACCCATCAAGAGATGCTCTGTATATGCACACAGAAAACACCTGGGATATGGCAGGGTTCACTTTCCACACCCTTATCCTATTTGTTCCTGTCAAATCTTATCGGTGCACAGTGATTGACATATGTATAATATAGATCAATGTGATTGACAGGCTGGAGAGTGGCTGTCCCGAGGGGGTGAGCTGTGACTACGCCCACAGTGTTGAGGAACTGGTGGAATGGCAGGAGAGGCGAGAATTCCTGCGGCGTAAGCTGGCCAAGGCCCGTGAAGACATGCTCATCATGCCAGACGAGTTTGACTTTGGGAAGTACAACTTTCTCCTGCAGGACTGAAGCCCCTGTCCCCTATGTGAGACACTTTCACCTGTAAATAGACAGCAGTCGTCTGTTTTGTTGAAAACCCTGGGGGGTATTTTCTTTATTAGTTAACAGTTGATACAGTTTATACCTGTTTGAGCTGGTTAGGACTGCAAGTGCCTTATTTGTCCAATATTTTCAAAAGGGCTTAACAAATGAGATCTCGTCTCCGAATTTGAGTGGGGGAAAAAGTAATTTAGCACTGCCATTTAACAAAACAGTACTGACCAAATATCTCCATTAATAGTCTGTTTAATCTATATATGTCTTTTTGGGGGATATTAAGAATTAATTTATGCTTCCATTCTGATGGGACTCTTTATACAACCCTCAAACTTTTGCAACATTACATTTACATTTAAGTCATTTAGCAGACGCTCTTATCCAGAGCGACTTACAAATCAACATCAAATGAAAACCGATTTTGCTGGAAGGCAATCGTTATTCACTTTCACTTTGAGTGGGGATGTGTCTTATGCCAATTTAAAGCTGCAGTGTGTAACTTTTTGACCTGAGCAAATTCACCTAGAAATGTTAGTTATAGAGTGGTCATTCTCATTGAAAGATCTGTTCTATGTGCCCTATTTCTATGCCTAATGTTCTTAAGTTTTATTTTTGATTCTTTTGTTTTTGTACACCAGCTTCAAACAGCTGAAAATACTATATTTTTGGTTATTGGAAAGATATTTCACAACAATTTAGATGGTACAATGATTCTCTACATTGCTTGTTTTGTCACTAACTGAAATTAGGCAAAGTATTAGAAGTTTAGCAGTGTTTCTCCTATATTCAGCGGTGGTGGCTCACCGCTGCTAAATTGTTGCCACTGCTCAAAAAAATATGATAAACATTTTCGGGCTGGTTAAACATTTTCAGTGTAAACATAAACAACTAAACCAGATATAAAGTATGTAGAAAATATATAATGGAGCTATATATTTTAAATAAGATCATTTTAAGAACAACCACCAAAATAAAAACTAGATAGTCAGGGAAAATCTCAAATTCAAAACATTTTATGGAATTTGATTTGAAGTCACTCCAATAGCATAACATGTTGTAAGCCATGGCAAAATGTGTAGAATTTCAGAAAATTTGCTTTAAAACTGCACATTTTCTGTGTGGTCCAGCGGCACACGTATATGCCGGAGTTGGTGTGGGTTTGAAACCGGCCCACTGCCCTTAGGGTGATTCAATCTTTCCTGTCTTTCACATTGTACTATCTCTTCAATAAAGCAAAAATTACAAAAGGAATGGGACTGCCACACTCCTTCAATTTTTTTTTTAACTTAAACTGAATTTTCTCTCACCCAGATGATAAAATGTGTGGAATTGCAGGAAACTAGCTTTAAAACAGTAACATTTTCTCTCCGCCCCATGACAAACAAAAAATACAAAATTTGTCACTGCGGCCAAGAGGAGGGCGTCTACAATTAGCGGTCGGACTCTACCACGCCTACCACTACTACTGGCTAAATAGATTGAGGATGCTAACTAAGGCCTTACCTGTGGGTATATAATTGAATATCCAATACAAGAGAGATTGGAAGTTCCTCAAATGTGCCTGTAGTAGTAGTTCCTATCTAGCGAATAGACTCACTCATGGTATACTGAAGAAAAGATTATCTGCCCAGTAAATTTGAAGATGTGAATAAATGTATCTCCACATAAGTAGTCCTGCACATTAATACATTATATCAATGTTAGCAAACAATAAGTAATAACATGGTAGTTAAACCTAGTAAAATAATCATATTGATTTCTATACCTTAGTTCTTTGTTACCAAATCATACTTTGTATTGTTGGGTTCAGAGTATGCTTCTGGGTGTGTCATTCCTGTTTTGCAAGGGTGGTGGCCTAAACTAAGACTGTCATTCTAAATAAGGAGAGGGAGAATACATAATTCAGAGTTGTGCAGTTGAGAGCATGTAGCCCTAGAAGCTGAAAGAGGCAGTGAAGCATACCTAGTCTCAGAGCATTTTGTCTTATTCTGTATGTAAATCCGAGACACGCCATTTAGTATGATATGTTACGTTTCGTATGGTACGTGTTCATTTGTGGATTTCCATCACCTGTACAATATGTTACGAATTAGCAAAACGTATGGTATGTTACAAATTCTAGCTAGGTGTCTAATGTTAGCTAGGCTCGGGGTTAGAGTTTAGGAGGTAGGCTAAGTAGATAAAAAAGTAGTAAGTAGTTCAGAAGTTGCTGAAGTTGTCCATGATGAGATTTGAACTCGCAACCTTTGGGATGCTAGACATTCATGTTATACAACCCATCCGCCTTACTTTAGTTTTTGTCTTAAGTAACCGTCTGTCTTATGTAACCATACCAAATGTAACATACTAATTGAGTGTCCCAGATATACGTTTACTATGTTACGTCTAGTCTATGAGACCAGGCTGGGTGAGGGGTAAAGGGAGGGGTTAACATGCTCACTTTTTGGGGGGGTTCTCTTGAAATATTGAGAAGTTCTGTATACATCACTGGTAATTATGTAAGTGTTAGTTCATAAGCTTTGCACATGGGAAGTGTGTTTTAATACCAGCTTTAGCCAGTTTAGAGAGGTAATGGATACTCTCGAAATGAACCAAATGGAAGGTTTAAGTTTGTTACTAAATACTATTATTTCAATGACAATTATTATGGCTATAACGATTTTGATTTACAACATTCTAAAATAATCTATAGAGTGGGAAGTGGTATGTTTCCTACTATACAAACAAAGTCAGTGAGCTGGATCCTGTTGATTTGCCATAGGTCAGTTTTTTTCAAACTCTGAACATTTTGGTTTTTGCCCTGACACTACACAGCTGATTAAAATGATCAAAGCAGAATGATTAGTTGATTATTTGAATCAGCTGTGTAGTGCTAGGGCAAAAACCAAAACGTACACCTCTTAGGGTCCCGAGGACCAAGTTTGGGAAACTGCCATCGGTTTTGTCCTGGATTAAATCATTCTAATCGAGTGAATCACATTGACCTTCATCACATCCATCTATGTCATTGAACTGACTGCACCACAATATATCTGCCTATGTTTGTCAAGGACTTTTTTTCAGGCAGTTTAATCCTTGCTGGCTGGAAACAGTTATTGAAACTAAAGTGCCCCCTCTCAAAGCCATCAATGACCCCTTTATAAAAGTGCACCCTTGTCAAACACTATTCACACTGCTCTCCTGACCACTCTATTTTATTGTAGCTGCCATACTGATTGAACAGATGGTTAGAGACTGCAGTGTTTGTGCATTTAATTTCTAACATCATGGTACCTGAGAAAACAAAAATGAATTGTTTGAGGTATTGACCAAATATTACATGTTAAATAAAACAATTTTTGAGAGGTAGATCATGATCCTTTTTTTTTTACTGTTATTGACAATTATTTTGTTACTTATTGTAATTTATTACACAACTATAACACTACTACTGACTAAGTAATGTTATCTTATCAAAGGACACTTTATATATATATATATTGTGTAAAAATCTGTGTTCTAGTTAGTGTGGTTCAAGTCATTGAGGTTCAAGCAGAGGGTAAATGATTTCCACCTTCAGATCTTCTTCATGATGTGCTATTTAGTGTCCCGAGTGCGTGATGAGATGGGTGTTACCCACCTTTGTGGTCGGAATACACAAACCGGCTCCCAACTTGTAATTGGCTGATGGGTATGATTGACAGCCTATACAGCAAACTGAAACTGGATAAATTGAACGATTAGTATCGTTGGTCTTTCACAGAGTACGTTCTATATTTATAATGCTAGTAGGCATGGCTACTGAACTCAATAACTTGCCCTCACATTGCATCCTCGTGACATGGTTAGAAGTTTTTGCAAAGTGTATATCAGACAAAGCAATTCAAGGTTTGTTCCTGAAGTCAAAGCCCTGATGGAGTTCCCATTCTCGTTTTCCATTGACAACGGTAATAGAAATCGGTGTGAATTTGTTATACCCTTGCTACTCTCTTCAACACATTTATCCCGATAGAGGGTAACTTCATGCCAGTGACTTTAGCTACATTCATACAATAATGTTTTAACAGTCAAATTTCAATAGCGTCCTGCAACTTCCTTGTGTTGCTAACTAAATGGACTGATGCAATGTCATTGAAATATAAACTTTGCAGCATGTGCAACATCTTCAATTGCTTACACTTTAGTTACTGGATGCCTGGGTTTGTTATCAACCTTGTCAATGTACTATTTCACAAAACAAACATTACATTTTCATGTCTTGACAAACTGCATTGGATGATTTGATACTTTAACACACTTGCTGCCAGCAAATATCACTTTGCATATTATGAAGTGATAGGTTTCTTGTGAGACTAGTCAGTGTCACTACATATTTTGTTACATTTGTTAATAAAGTAGATATGTGTCATTCATCTCCTTCTTTTCTTAAGTTTAGGAATATTTGACTATGTCCATTTGACACATAGTGAAATGTCCATGTGACCACCCATGGTTATATGCTGCACTGTCGGAACTAGAAGCACAAGCATTTCGCTACACCCGCAATAACATATGCTAAACACGTGTGTGACCAATAAAATTTGATTTGATAACAAGAACTGGGATGAGAAACATGTTGGCCAACTAAGGTGTAACAAGCATGGTAGGCATCCCTTCCACTTCCAGCATTATGCTGTTATTTATGGCACCGTTGTGCTTAAGGGTGGCACAAATGTGTAGCCTAACAAAGCAGTGACAGGTTAGTCAGTGTAAATCACATGAGAGATTCCCATTACATAGACCTACTGTTTTAATAGTACATAACTAACCCCTCTGCTAACAGGCCTTGTATATTCAGAATATTGCGTAAGCCGTAGGTCACTTGTGCACACAGCGTGCCCTCATTATGCAGAGAGGTATCCTCACTACTTGATGTAGTCCTAGTGTATGTTCACACACTCTTCATCATACCCTCGTTTTTAATTTAGATCCCAAATCCAGTGCCTTTGCTTTTCTGTCTGACATGTTTTACTGAATTGTGATGGACAGGCCATAGCCATTCAAATCCAATAAGTTGGACACGTACACATGTTCACTTGCAAGGTCTTCCTCAACAATGCAGTATTCAATATCAAAGAAAATAGAAAATCCAGAATAAAATCTTTCATTCTTTCTCAGTGTATAGTGTTCACAATGACATTCATTTGCATGCTCCCATGATAGAGTTCATATCAGACTTGCTTACATACCCACAGACAGTCTACACATCAGAGCTCTCACCCCAGACATCAGTGTTTTATGCCACATGAATTAGGCATGGCATTGGTGATTCACAGTGACCCTCTTGTAATCATTTTGTTGTCTGTGTTTACAAATAGCTTGTTCTTTCCATAAATCTAGTGGGGGGAAAAATCTAACAGCAAGTACCAGTGACACGCTCAATTCACAAGTGGTCCGATGAAGCAAATTCTAAGCTACAGGACTGTTTTGCTAGCACAGACTGGAAAACAGTGCCTTGTATTCATACCCCTTGACTTATTCCACATTTAGTGTTACAGCCTGAATTCAAAATGTATTAAAGGATTAAATGTCTCACCCATCTACACACAATACCCCATAATGACAAAGTGAAAACATGTTTTTAGAAATGTTTGCAAATGTATTGATAATGAAATACAGAACTCTCTTACATAAGTAATTACATGTTAGAATCACCTTTGACAGCAATTACAGCTGTGAGTCTTTCTGGCTAAGTCTCTAAAAGCTTTGCACATCTTGGGCCTCTTATCAATATTGCGTAGAAACTATTCGAAAATACTACTTACGAGCGGAATTTAGAATGTTTGTACACATAGAAAATGTGTGATTTAACAAACAATCCTACCAGTGTCATACTCACACCAGTAAGAGAGAACCAGTGCTTGTGCACAACATTGGCTATTTGCATTTTGAAACGCCCCTCATTAACCATATGGTCAAAATCATCCCAAAAATATAAACGCATCATGCAACAATTTCAAAGATTATGCTGAGTTACAGTTCATATAAGGAAATCAGTCAATTTAAATAAATAAATTAGACCCTAATCTATGGATTTCACATGACAGGGAATACAGATATGCATCTATGGGTCACAGATACCTTTAAAAAAAAAAAGGTAGGGGCATGGATCGGAAAACCAGTCAGTATCTGGTGTGACCACCAGATCCTTGCGACATGGGGCCATGCATTATCATGCTGAAACATGAGGTGATGGCGGCGGATGAATGGCACGACATTGGGCCTAAGGATCTCGTCACGGTATCTCTGTGCATTCAAATTACCATTGATAAAATGCAATTGTGTTCGTTGTCTGATAGCTTATGTCTGCCCATACCATAACCCCACCGCTACCATTGGGCACTCTGTTCACAACGTTGACATCAGCAAACTTGTCGCCCACACGACGTCATACACGCTGTCTGCCATCTGCCCAGTACAGTTGAAACT
Source organism: Salvelinus sp. IW2-2015 (assembly GCF_002910315.2). NCBI lineage: Eukaryota > Metazoa > Chordata > Actinopteri > Salmoniformes > Salmonidae > Salvelinus > Salvelinus sp. IW2-2015. The sequence continues at coordinate 24,618 of NW_019943452.1, read as the reverse complement.
GGGATTCATCCGTGAAGAGCACACTTCTCCAGCGTGCCAGTGGCCATGGAAGGTGAGCATTTACCCACTTTACGATACCAAACTGCAGGTCAAGACCCTGATGAGGACGACGAGCATGCAGATAAGCTTCCCTGAGACGGTTTCTGACAGTTTATGCAGAAATTCTTCGGTTGTGCAAACTCACAATTTCATCAGCTGTCCGGATGGCTGGTCTCAGACGATCCCTCAGGTGAAGAAGCCGGATGTGAAGGTCCTGGGTTACATGTGGTGTGCGGTTGTGAGGCCGGTTCGACGTACTGCCAAATTCTCTAAAATGACATTGGCTTATGGTAGAGAAATTAACATTAAATTCTCTGGCAACAGCTCTGGTGGACATTCTTGCAGTCAGCATGCAAATTGAACGCTCCCTCAACTTGCGACATCTGTGGCATTGTGATGTGTGACAAAACTGCACATTTTAGACTGGCCTTTTATTGTCCCCAGCACAAGGTGCACCTTTGTAATGATCATGCTGTTTAATTAGCTTCTTGATATGCCACAGCTGTCAAGTGGATGGATTATCTTGGCAAAGGAGAAACGCTCACTAACATGGTTGCAAACAAATTTGTGCTCAAAATTTGAGAGAAATACGCTTTTTGTGCGTATGGAACATTTCTGGGATCTTTTATTTCAGCTCATTAAACATGGGACCAACACTTTACATGTTGCGTTAATATTTTTGTTCGGTATACAATGCCGTACCATGAAATACAACGGCGCAACAAAAAAAGCTAAGGAAATAAGACTGAAATAGAGCTGCTAGTGTCAGAGATTGAGTACAACCAAAATGTTTTATTTGGCTTGCTCAGTTGGGGCTTGATCAGTAAAAATTAAAGCATACCGTGGCAAGAAAAAGTATGTGAACCCTTTGGAATTACCTGGATTTCTGCATAAATTGGTAATCAAATTTGATCTGATCTTCATCTAAGTCACAACAATTGACAAACATAGTGTGCTTAAAGTAATAACACACAAAGTATTGTATTTTTCTTGTCCTATATTGAATACATAATTTAAACATTCACAGTGTAGGTTGGGGAAATTATGTGAACCCCTAGGCTAATGACTTCCCAAAAGCTAATTGGAGTCAGGAGTCAGCTAACCTGGAGTCCAATCAATGGTTAGAGCTGCCTTGCCCTATAAAAAACACTCACAAAATTTGAGTTTGCTATTCACAAGAAGCATTGCCTGATGTGCACCATGCCTCGAACAAAAGAGATCTCAGAAGACCTAAGATTAAGATTTGTTGACTTGCATAAAGCTGGAAAGGATTACAAAAGTATCTCTAAAAGCCTTGATGTTCATCAGTCCACAGTAAGACAAATTGTCTATAAATGGAGAAAGTTCAGCACTGTTACTACTCTCCTAGGAGTGGCTGTCCTGCAAAGATGACTGCAGGAGCACCACGCAGAATGCTCAATGAGCATAAGAAGAATCCTAGAGTGTCAGCTAAAGAAATCTCTGGAACATGCTAACATCTCTGTCGACGAGTTTACGATACGTAAAACCCTAAACAAGAATGGTGTTCATGGGAGGACACCACGGAAGAAGCTATTGCTGTCCAAAAAAACATTGCTTTACGTCTGAAGTTTGCAAAAGTGCACCTGGATGTTCCACAGTGCTACTGGCAAAATGTTCTGTGACCAGAGGAAACTACAGTTGAGTTGTTTGGAAGGAACACACAACACTATGTGTGGAGAAAAAACCTCATCCCAACTGTAAAGTATGGTGGAGGGAGCATCATGGTTTGGGACTACTTTGCTGCCTCGGGGCCTGGGCAGCTTTCTATCATTGACGGAAAAACGAATTCCCAAGTTTATGAAGACATTTTGCAGGAGAATGTTAGGCTATCTGTCTGCCATGCGTGCCACCTTGCCACCACATTCAGTTGTGTCTTTTGCACATCACAAACTGTTTCTCTTTGCTTATTTGAGCGGTTCCTACCATAATATGGACTTGGTCTTTTACCAAATAGGGCTATCTTCTGTATACCAACCCTACCTTGTCACAAGTGATTGGCTCAAACGCATTAAGAAGGAAATAAATTCTACACCTGTTAATTTCAATGGATTCCAGGTGACTACCTCATGAAGCTGGTTGAGAGAATACCAAGAGTGTGCAAAGCTGCCATCAATGCAATGGGTGGCTACTTTTAAGAATATAAAATATTTGTTTAACACTTTTTTTACTTACTACATGATTCCATATGTGTTATTTTGTAGTTTTGATGTCTTCACTATTATTCTACAATGTAAAAAATTGTATATAGCCCTTCTTACATCAGCTGATATCTCAAAGTGCTGTACAGAAACCCAGCCTAAAACCCCAAACAGCAAGCAATGCAGGTGTAGAAGCACGGTGGCTAGAAAAAACTCCCTAGAAAGGCCAAAACCTAGGAAGAAACCTAGAGAGGAACCAGGCTATGAGGGGTGGCCAGTCTCTTCCTGGCTGTGGCCGGGTGGAGATTATAACAGAACATGGCCAAGATGTTCAATGTTCATAAATGACCAGCATGGTCAAATAATAATAATCACAGTAGTTGTCGAGGGTGCAACAAGTCAGCACCTCAGGAGTAAATGTAGTTGGCTTTTCATAGCCGATCATTATGAGTATCTCTACCGCTCCTGCTGTCTCTAGAGAGTTGAAAACAGCAGGTCTGGGACAGGTACACGTCCGGTGAACAGGTCAGGGTTCCATAGCTGCAGGCAGGACAGTTGAAACTGGAGCAGCAGCATGGCCATGCCAGGTGGTTGGGGACAGCAAGGAGTCATCATGCCAGGTAGTCCTGAGGCATGGTCCTAGGGCTCAGGTCCTCCGAGAGAGAGAAAGAAAGAAAAAGAGAAAAGAGAGAATTAGAGAGAGCATATTAAAACCCTTGAATGAGTAGGTGTGTCCAAACTTTTGACCTGGTACTGTGTATACTACCATTCAAAAATGTGGGGTCACTTTGAAATGTCCTTGTTTTTGAAAGTGGACATTTTCGTCCATTAAAAATAACATAAAATTAATCAGAAATACAGTGTAGACATTGTTAATGTTGTAAATGACTATTGTAGCTGGAAACGGCAGCTATTTTTATGGAATATTTATATTACATAGGCGTACAGAGGCCCATTATCAGCAACCACCACTCCTGTTGGTTCCAACTGGCACGTTGTGTTAGCTAATCCAAGTTTATCATTTTAGAAGGCTAATTGATCATTAGAAAACCCTTTTGCAATTATGTTAGCACAGTTAAAAACTGTTATCCTGATTAAAGAAACAATAAAATGTCGATGTGGTTGGGGAGATGCTCCCTCTGCTGTTTCCTGAAGTCCACGATCATCTCCTTTGTTTTGTTGACTTTGAGTGAGAGGTTATTTTCCTGACACCACACTCTGAGGTTCCTCACCTCCTCCCTGTAGGCCGTCTCGTCGTCGTTGGGAATCAAGCCTACCACTGTAGTGTCGTCCGCAAACTTGATGATTGAGTTGGAGGCGTGCATGGCCACGCAGTCATGGGTCAACAGGGAGTACAGGAGAGGGCTGAGAACGCACCCTTGTGGGGCCCCAGTGTGGAGGATCAGCGGGGTGAAGATGTTGCTTCCTACCCTCACCACCTGGGGGGCGGCCCGTCAGGAAGTCCAGGACCCAGTTGCACAGGGCGGGGTCGAGACCCAGGGTCTCAAGCTTAATGACAAGTTTGGAGGCTACTATGGTGTTAAATGCTGAGCTGTAGCCAATGAACATTATTCTTACATAGGTATTCCTCTTGTCCAGATGGGATAGGGCAGTGTGCAGTGTGATGGCAATTGCATCGTCTGTGGACCTATTGGAGCGGTAAGCAAATTGGAGTCCGTCTAGTGTATCAGGTAGGGTGGAACAATGGTGGCCATCTTGAAGCATGTGGGGAAAGCAGACTGGGAAAGGGATTGATTGAATACCATGACCTTTGTTTTGGAGGTGTTCAGAGCAAGGTTAAGGGCAGAGAAAGCTTGTTGGACACTGAAAGCTTTGTTGTAGAGTGTTTAAGGCAAAATTCGGGGAGGTGCATAACAGCCTAAGTTAACTTATTTCTCATTTGCCTGAACGACAGCCAGTCAGCCTGAGTATTTGTGTGCTGAGCCTTTCGCCAAATGGTGTTCTTTTTTTTCTTCATTTAAGAGGAACTATCGCGCCTTCACTACTGTGCGGGTGTCTGTGTGGACTATTTTTGTCCTTAGTGATTTGGACCCCGAGGATCTTGAAGCTCTTGACCCGCTCCACTACAGCCCTGTTGATGTGGATGTGGCGTACTCACCCCTCCCCCCCTGTTTCCTGTAGTCCACGATCAGCTCCTTGGTCTTACTGAAGTTGAGGGAAAGGTTGTTGTCCCGGCACCACACTGCCACGTCACTGACCCCCTCCCCGTAGGCTGTCTCATCGTCATCTGTGATCAAGCTTACCACCATCGTGTTGTCAGCAAACTGGGGCTGAGCTCCCTGCCATCCAGGACCTCTATACCAGGCGGTGTCAGAGGAACGCCCCCAAAAAATTCTGACTCCAGCCACCCAAGCTACAGACTGTTCTCTCTGCTACTGCCTTGCAAGCAATACCAATGCACCAAGTCTGGAGCCAACAGGACCCTGAACAGCTTCTACCCCCAAGCCATAAGACCTCTAAACAAGACTACAAAATAGCTAATCAAATGGCTACCTGGACTACCTGCAATGACCCTTTTTTGGACTAATTCTGTTGCACCATGCACACACACTGGACTCTACCCACACCCCAACACACACACACCACACACACCACATATGCCTACACGACAAATAACAGTGGGCACATACGATGGAATATGAGATGCCGACGAACACACACGAGCACGGGCACCACACACGACCACAACACGACCACACAGCGACACGACACCAACACACACACACACACCACCACACACACACACCACACACAACACACACACACACGAGTGCTGCTACTGTGTTTATCTATCCTGTTGCGGCTAGTCACTTTGACCCCCTACCAATATGTACAGTACATACTACCTCAATTTCACACTCGGTCTGGTACTCCTCGTATATAGTCATGTTATTTTTCTACTCCTATACACTGAGTGTGCAAAACATTAAGGACCCCTTCCTAATATTGAGTTGCAACCTGCCCCTTTTGCCCTCAGAACAGCCTCAGTTTGTCTGGGCATGGACTCTACACAGGTGTCGAAACCGTTCCACCAGTGGATAGCTGGCCCATGTTGACTCCAATGCTTCCCACAGTTGTGTCAACAGTTGGCTGGATGTCCTTTGGGTGGTGGACAAATTCTTGATACACACAGAAACTGTTGAGCGTGAACAACCAGGCAACAAACTGGCACAACTTACGCCTGTTCAAGAAGGCACTTAAATATTTTTGTCTTGCCAATTACTCTGAATGGCACAATCCATGTCTCAATTGTCTCAAGGCTTAAAATTTATTTGTCAATCCTGTACTCGCCCTTCATCCACACTGATTGAAGTGAATTTAACAAGTGACATCAATAAGAGGAGTAATAAGCTTTCACCTGAATTCCGCCTGGTCAGTCTATGTCATGGGAAATAGCAGGTGTCCTTAATGTTTTGTGATTGTAAGGGGTGCGGTAACGGGTGGCAGGGAAGTCAGACGCAGGAGAGCAGAATACGGTGAATAGCCGGGGCAGTTTAATTACAAAAACCAACGGGCATCCAGAATAACAAATATGGGTACAGAACCCGACACACCGCAGTAACGGATGTGCACAAGCAACTTACAACACAACAATTCCACACAAAGACCACTGGGCGGGGCACGACGGGTTACAATACACAACAATAAATGAGGGAAATGAAAACCAGGTGTGTAGGAAAACAAGACAAAACAAATGGAAAATGAAAAGTGGATCGACGATGGCTAGAAGACCGGTGATGCCGACCGCCGAACGCTGCCCGAACAAGGAGAGGAACCGACTTCGGTGGAAGTCGTGACATGTATGCTCAGTGTTTATAGCCATGTTATTTTTACTTGATATTTGTTTTCATTGTTTAATTTATTACTTGTGTCACTATGTGTCACTCTTTATTTTATTTTTCATATTTAACTCTGCATTGTTGGAAAAGGACCCATAAGCATTTCAGTGTTAGTCTACACCTGTTATCTACAAAGCATGTGACAAATAAAATGTGATTTGCACAGCCTTGTTGCTCCCAGCGGTTAAAGCATCTCCACTCCAGTTACTGAATGTCCCAGAGACTGTGCATCTCTGCTTTCAAGTCAACACCAAAACCAGTTGGCGGATGTTAACATATGTGAGGTTAGTTCATTATTACATTTCTCTAAAGAGGGATATGTATACAGACAAATACATGGTCTTTCAGTCTCTTATTTTCCTAACACTAAACAATTGTACATTCATGCCCTTCTTGCTGTGGACAGTAGACTTCCACTAGGGCTACTCTTATGCAGCCTGAATAGATTGATATCCATCTGTTATACAGACAAGAACCAGAGGCATCTGAGATCACCCAGTTCGTTAGCAAACAAACCACACTGTGCTGCTCCCACAAAGCTGGACCCTCTGGTCATTTTCCCCTCCGAGGAAATGAATGTAGGAGAGGATTTATATTGCGTTCATTCAATTGTGTTGATCTAAAAGGGAAATGATCAGGACCATGTTTCTATGCATTGTTTGTGCCATCATATACTGAACAAAAATATAACTGCAACAATTTCAAAGATTTTACTGAGTTACAGTTCATAAGGAAATCAGTCAATTGAAATAAATTCATTAGGCCATAATCTATGGATTTCACATGACTGAGAATACAGAAATGCATCTGTTGGTCACAGATACCTTAAAAAAAGTAGGGGCATGGTTCAGAAAACCAGTCAGTATCTGGTGTGACCACCATTTTCCTCATTCAGCGCGACACATCTCCTTCGCATAGTTGATCAGGCTGTTGATTGTGGCCTGTGGAATGTTGTCCCACTCCTCTTCAATGGCTGTGCGAAGTTGCTGGATATTGGTGGAAACTGGAACACTGTCGTACACGTCGATCCAGAGCATCCCAAACATATCTGGTGAGCATACAGGCCATGGAAGAACTGGGACATTTTCAGCTTCCAGGAATTGTGTACAGATCCTTGTGACATTGGGCTGTGCATTATCATGCTGAAACATGAGGTGATGGCAGCAGAGGAATGGCACGACAATGGGCCTCAGGATCTTGTCACGGTATCTCTGTGCATTAAAATTGCCATCACTAAAACGCAATTATGTTTGTTGTCCGTAGCTTATGCCTGCCCATACCATAACCCCACCGCCACCATGGGGTGACATCAGCAAACCGCTCATACGACATCATACACGTGGTCTGCGGTTGTGTGGCTGGTTGGACGTAATGCCAAATTCTTTAAAACGACGTTGGAGTCAGTTTATGGTAGAGAAATTAACATTATAATCTCTGGGAACTGCTCTGGTGGATATTCCTGCAGACAAAATGCCAATTGCTTGTTCCCTCAAAACTTGAGACATCCCTGGCATTGTGAGACAAAACTTCACATTTTAGAGTGGCCTTTTGATTGTCCCCAGCACAAGGTGCACCTGTGTAAGGATCGTGCTGTTTAATCAGCTTCTTGATATGCCACACCTGTCAGGTCAACAGATTTTCTTGACAAAGGAGAAATTCTCACTAACATGGATGTGAACACATTTCTGAACAACATTTTTTAGAAATAAGCTTTATGTGCATATGGAACATTTCTGGGATCTTTTATTTCAGCTCATGAAACATGGTACCAACACTTTACATGTTGCATGTATATTTTAGTTCAGTATAAATTGATTGTAAATGTTGTGACCTGACTAATTAATAGCCATCTTCAAGTACTGTCTGTACGGGTCTATTAGATTGGCATTTGTAGAAGCTTGTCAGAGTCTATATAACTTTATTTTGAATTCTTTAGGTGATAGTCTAGATCAGGGGTGGGCAAACTTTTTGACTCGCGGGCCACAATGGGTTCTAAAATTTGACAGAGGGGCCGGGCCAGGAGCATTTGGAGGGAGTGTTTGGGCCGGATATACTAAAGCATTAAATGTAGTGTGTGCAAACCTCATAGCACAGTAAGAACACTACAACCCAATTTATTAACTGTCTTTCAAATGTGAAAAATAGCCCTTATCAGTTAATAAATTTGTCTCAAGGAATATGCAAGATATGGCATTTACATACTATTTCGCAGATACCGGGATGAGGAAATGTAAATAGATTAAAATAACATACGCACTGTGATTTATCAAGATTGCGTCTGTTTTTAATAAGTTTCAATCGAAGGTGCAAAGTTAAAGAAATCAACATTTATTGAAAAATGGAATCACTTTCAACATTCAAAACATATTATTACACAACGAAATWCTCAAGCTCAATAATATCTACTTGTGTTAAACACCGCAAAATCATGGATGGATTGTCCTGACCGCGCGCTCTACAAACTCGCCACGGACGCCCTCGCCTTCACGCGCAAACAGTACACGTGTATCGTTGCCAAGCACACAGACATAGGCTGTATTAAATATCCTACCTGCAGCTGAAAATTTAAATTTAAATTAAGAGCGATGTGCGGCGTGTTAATAAAGCTACTGTACCGCTGCTGTGCGTAAATGCGCATTGCTCTTAATTAAAAGACGCACTTCCAAACTTTCCATATGCATTTTTTCATAACACAGCAGAAAAACTCACCATTTCAGTGGGAACAGTAAAGAGAGAGATACATGACCTAAATAGATAAGACATAGGTGAACTAAACTAATCAAGATTTAATTCACCCATGACTGCAAAGCCTTTAATTGGTTCCAGGCTCATGTCAACATGGGCTACTAACGTATTGTTTTACTATTTTGGAACTGACTGATTTGCAGTGGTGGAATGTGTTCAGTACAGCATGACCTGTCTGAACATCCTGCAACAACAAAAAACAGACTGATGTTGTTGAGCTCCATTTGGATGCGCGGGTTGCCGCCAGAAATGTGAGAATTCTAGTCTATAGCATATCGAAACATATCACTATAACA
>NW_019943452.1:0-15325 GCF_002910315.2 Salvelinus sp. IW2-2015 | reverse complement strand
GTTGTGGTCCCCTTTTTTGCCAGTGCATCAAAGTTGGAGTTAGTCTTTGTTGTAGGCAATCCTTTCGCTTTAAGGTGAACGTGAACGAAGTCGAAAATGTAAAGTGAATAAAGAGAATACTGCGCTACCACATACCCAAACAACGGTCAAAGTGTTGTTATATGTATGCGCCATCTATTGGGGAAACGTGTGGCATTGCAGGGTAAAGGGGAAAAAAATGGAGGTTTGTACTATAGGATTTGGACAAGTTCGGCGGGCCGGATTTAAAAAGCCCTAACGGGCGTATGTGGCCCGCGGGCCGTATTTGCCCCAATGTCTGGTTAGATGACAAGGTAGCCTACTGACGGTATTTTATGCTCCAATATCACACTGTATTTTAATCTTTTATTGATGTGGTGTAAGGTGAGGGGATATCATATCATATGTTATTAACACATTTCCAATCCAATGGATGAACGGTTGTGTTGGGTGTAAATACATGATAGGGACACGCCAGCTGTTCAGTATAGTGCGAGGTCGTGCTTCCTGGGCTACCGCCGCCCTGCTTTTGCACGTGCCATAACCACTCCCCTCAACAGCTTGTCTCTGCACGTGAAGGAGAGAAAAGAACACACGTGTTTTGTTTGGCCACGAGTGTGGATACAAATGCATCAATGTATAATGCATCCTGTATTGTAGAGGAGAAACTGGATACAATGCATCTTCATATAAAACGTAAGTAAGTATCCAATGTCGACAGGGATCCTCAACTAGATTTAGCCGCGGGCAAATTCTTTCTTGAGCGAGTGGTCGGGGGCGGACCATCATAAAAAAGAAATGATTAGGCGGGTGGTCACCTATCATCCCCCTCAATCCTAATTGCCATATATCACTCCTCACCTGTCCAACTGATAGCTAGTGTGTGGTGAGAGTTCTGGCACAAAAATGGTCCCAGTGCATCACTGAGGTGGGTGCTACACATTGATGTTGGGTGAGGTGAGTTTCACCCTACTATGTATAGCGCTTTGAGTACCTCAGTTTGTAGAAAAGTGCTATATAAACCCAATCAATTGTTATTCATTATTATTATATGATCACATATGACTCTATGGGTGGGAATACTTGGGAACAGATGTACAAAATTAAAATCACTTGGAGCTGATTTCCTGGTGTTTTTATCTCCAACAATGAAAACAAAAAAGGCCCCCAAAAAAACCGCCGCCGTTTGGGGAAGCCTGGCCTACGATTTGATGTGGTTGACATTAAATGTCGCGAAGCATTCTTGTCCTCGTCTCCTCTAGTTCCCAGGGTCAGTGAATGGCCATAGATCTAGAACGGTATGACTATCTGGTTTAGCTAAATGTAGCAACAATAGGAGTCAGGAGACACTATGTTGACATTCTGCACGCAATGTACAGTTATTTCCGTACGAAGGATTGAAATGGAGTGTTCCTTCAGCCAATGAGCTCCAGGTGGGTTCTACTGCTTCTGTTTTGACTGGCTCACCAGCGAGTTTTCTATGTCAGCCACTTAATATTAAAAGATACATTTGTGACCAATCCGCGCCGAGTATTTTCTGAAGAGGCGTATAGCTCATGAATAAGAAAACAGCGCTCGCAGTAGGCTTCGACCGATGGGATTTGTGGTGTTTGTTATGACAACGTTTTAATTTGTGAAACAGGTTTCAAAGCAACAGACTGAAACGCTGCTTTGACTTAATTTATCCACGGATATTGCTAACAGTGCCTGGGAAACTACACTCAAGGCGCCTCTGCAGCCTAGGTCGAATCCACAGAAATCGTTTCCTATTGTTTTGAAGAAGATTATGGACATTCCCCCACCTAATATTCTCGAAGGCGACGATGGTAAGACTAGCCTACTGGTTTCGTTTTGGATGAAGAGAGAGATCCTTTCCAATTTACACATTTTTTTATGTGAACTGCATAGATCTGATGTGATCGTTGACTTCGCGGACATGTTGACTGGTGTATGGAGACGTAGTAGTGCTTCTAATGAGCGTTTGTGTACCCTCAAACAACTGGACACATTTGTTTTTTAATCAGCTGTGTTTGATAATTATATATGACTAGTACAATAGTTGTTCAAATGTGTCAAGTATAGAGCAGTACTGGGGAAGGAAACCCTTTGTACATTCTGAGTGCTGTGCCAGTTTCCCCTGAGGCACTGAACTGAGGGAGGAAAAAAGAACATAAAGTTCTCACACCTCCTTGCTTGTCCTAGAGCACTGCAGTCAAACCATTTTTCACATACAATATGAGTTCATAATTTTCTTGCATTTGAAGGGCAATTAATATTTATTTTCATGTTCGTTTTTGTGTTTAGGGGCTGTGTTGCCAAGTCCAGATTTCCCTTCCTCATTTTTTATGGGTTGATGCACCCCCCCCCTTTTCTTTTACCTCATTCTGTAATTTCACCACTTATTTTTTTTCTTCTACTTTCCATGACATCGGACATCTATCTTCCTTTATATAGCATCCTGTTTGTGTTCACATGGTCAATAAACCGTCACCCATTATGCTCTTCACGGTTATCTCCGCAGAAATAGAGAAGAAGAAGTTGTGCTCTGCCGATAATGGCGAGGCCGGTGTTGGAGGGGCCAGTGGTGGGACTGGAGGTACCGGCATTGGAGGGGTGTCCGCCTCCCTTACCCCTGCCATCTGGGAGAAGACCATCCCCTATGACGGAGAGACCTTCCACTTGGAGTACATGGACCTGGATGAGTTCCTGCAGGAGAATGGCATCCCAGTCACCCTAGAGGAGGAGCTGCAGAAGAGCCTGGCCCAGGWGGAAACCAAGGGGACAAGACCCCCTTTCACCACCTCTGACACAGAGACYGTCACACTCACCTTAGAGCCAGCTGAACAAGAGAAGGAAGAAGAAGATGGGGACGATGAAGATGCTGTGTCTGGGTTTGAAGCAGCGGAGGTTGAAGTGTCTAAAAATAAAAAAGGTACATTGTTGGGGCCCATTGTTAAAAGCCCAGACACGGTACCACTGTAAAACATTCTACCTTTGAACTCAACATGCACATATACTGACACTGTAATAGACGCTTGCAACATGCTGACACTAGATACTCCCATATTGAATTCAAATGTCAAATAGATGTACCTGACGCACTCGACACCTTGCCTCCAGTACACACATGGACACACGTACATGTGAAATCTGAGCTCTACAGCATTAGCAAATGGCAGTATTCATATAGGGCTGACCTTAGTATGCCTTAAGGAAAAAATGTAGCAAACAGTTGTGAATTATCAATTAACTATAGCCTTCAAGATTATAAAAATATACATAACAGCCACCAAAATAAATAAAAATATACTCCTCATTGAACTCACTTTGTCTCCCTCTAGAGGGGAAGTCTGCAGACCGACTCACACCCACTCCCATCGACCCGGAGGACATTGAGGTGGACATCAACTTCCAGCCGGACCCCACAGACCTGGTGCTGTCCAGYGTGCCTGGGGGTGAGCTGTTCAACCCACGCAAACACAAGTTCTCTGAYGAGGACCTCAAACCACAGCCCATGATCAAGAAGGCCAAAAAGGTCTTTGTGCCCACTGAGCAGAAGGTAAGATGACCGGTGAATATTTGTTTCAGGGAGGTGATGAATGATGGAACTGGTTGTTCTGTAGTAGGATAATGAGAATGTAGCCACTGCAATTGGGCACCAAATAATCATTGGTTGATGAAGATTGTAGTATCACTATGTTACACCAGCAAAATTAATGAGCGAGTAGTAAGCCATGAAATAAAGAGGCTTGTCTGGGATTAGGAATGTTTCCACAACACTGATTCTATTATTTTGTATTACAATCCTCTGTCTCCCACAGGACGATAAATACTGGTCGAGGAGGAAGAAGAACAACGTGGCAGCCAAACGTTCACGTGACGCCCGGCGGCTGAAGGAGAACCAAATCACAGTGCGCGCTTCGTTTCTGGAGAGGGAAAATGCAGCGTTGCGGCTACAAGTGGCTGAGTTGCGAAAGGACTGTGGTCGCTGCAAGAACATTATGTCCCGATATGAAGCCAAATACGGACCATTGTAAGGGACAAACTTATTCTTTTAAGAAAAGAACCGAAAAATAAAAACGTCCCCCAAAATACAGAAACAAAGAGAATCTGAATTGCACCTCTTTCTTGGTGAACACCGGTCACTGCGTCAAGTTCTAGATCCTTTCCAACACGACAGTGGAGGCATGGATACACACTGTCAGTGAGCCAGGCAGCAACATGACGAGAGGTGGACACGAAGGGTTGTGGAGAGCGACTGGCTCCTACACATACAGGGACTCAATTACTGCTATTCAGGTCTTATCACTGGCCAGACGAGTCAGAGAAAGCTGCTGGAGAAGTTACACACACATTTATACAGCGTATTAATGGGTTGTTTTGTGGACCAAAGCATGAACATCATCAGTGATCAGTAGTCAATAATGAAAGTTGTCCCCCTGCCCTCTTCCCACTGTTTGCAGTAACTGACTGTCTCTCTCCTCTGTTTCAAGTACTCATGCAGAGGCTCTGAAGAAGGACATGTGAACTCTTGATTTATTCATAATGGGGTAGGGGAGAAAATGATGAATAACAGAAAGGACAGATTAAGGGCTGCACCGCCGTGATCGTACGCAGAGGAAATAATTGATATTGGTCAGAGACAGGGCGAGATAGTTGTTGTCCGGTCACAGCTCTTCCATGTCTCTTTGCTTGTAAAACACTGAGGTGTGTGTGTGTGTGTGTGTGTGTGTGTGTGTGTGTGTGTGTGTGTGTGTGTGTGTGTGGTGTGTGTGTGTGTGTGTGTGTGTGTGTGTGTGTGTGTGTGTGTGTGTGTGTGTGTGTGTGTGTGTGTGTGTGTGAGAACTACATAGTCTTCTCCCTGCACACATAGATTGTTACCCCTGTTTTGCACTCAACCCTTCCAAAGCAACACTTGTGGGTGAAGATTAGATATAGGGGTGGGTACTTTTTTTCCTATTACGACATGACCCACACACATGCTTCTAATATCTTTCCCTAAAAACAGTATTTGGGGGGGGGGCAAGGATGGCAAGGACTGTCTTTTCTCAGTATGTTTATTGCTCATAGGTCAGGCATTGATAAGGGCCCTCAATGGTGGAGGGGTATTTACTATGTGTGTTGGTTTATTTCATTGCACAATGCAAGTAGAGGGCACTATCTATTTGTGCCTCCTGTAGTTGTCTGGGATTGAGAGTCAGTTTTTCTGTCAGTTCCCTGTTTTTTTTTCATCTTAATTTACTGCTATTCCTTATGTTTGTTGAATAGCTATTATGATCAATGCTGTATTTTAACAATGCATCTATTGATTGATGTGCAACAATCTGTCAGATTTATATTTCTTTAGAGGAAAGAAAACAATGACCCAATGACTAAGCAGGGATCTCAATGGACAAACTGTGGTTTTAATATTTTTTTTTTTTAAACAGCTTTTCAACCAGAATTTTACAGAAATATATTTATTTTCTAAAGACAATTTCCTATTTACCTCATCCAACACTTCCATTGTTTAATACTCCTATCTTATTGGATTCCAATAATTTTGAAGGGTTGGGGTGCCTATGACAATGTTGACAGGAGTTGTGAGCACAAGAAAGGTGGTTTTGGTTAAGTTTGATAAAAAATTATAGGTCAAGGTACAGAGTCGATGCAGAGTTCTGTTTGTTAAAGTGGCTGTGCCTCAATTGTTGCAAATACTACATAGCAGACTGTTAAGTAAAGGGACTCAATCTCTTGTGTGAATTTGTGTTCCTGTGCCGATCTTCATTATTATGCATATTAGAATCATACATGTGGCAATAATATTAATTTGACTCTGCTTTGTTTCTGGTGTGTTTCTGTAAAATAACTATGATAGACAAAATGTTGAAATGGCGCAAAGTCATGTGTGCTTCCAATTAAGTTTCCCAGTAATCCTGCTGCACGAAAATGTGTTAATGGTGTAATGTTTGCATATGTTTTACACTAAGTGTATGTACTTATGTCTGTAAATTAAAGGATCAAAACAAATATTTCCTGAATTTGCTTCAATGGAAGGCATTGCATTGCACTGACATTCGTGGCTTGTCTGCTTATAGTTGTTTTAACAGTGATTTTAAGCTTGGTGCAGAATCTTGTCAGATTGATAGACCAACATTTAGGTATGATATGAAGTTAAAGCTGGATCAAAGCCAGTTTGTATGTAGAAATTAAACTCCTCAAGTTGTCCCAAACTATGTTCATTTTCTTTGTAGTAATTCCTCTTCAATCTTCATGACAAAGCAAAAACAGGTTTTTAGAAATGTTTGCACATGTATAAAAAATGTCATAAGTATTCAGAGCCTTTACTTAGTTGAAGCACCTTTGGCAGCAATCACAGCCTCATGTCTTCTTGGGTATGACGCTACACACACCTGCATTTGGGGAGTTTCTCCAATTCTTCTCTGCAAATACTCTGTCAGGTTGGATGGGGGAGCACAGCTATTTTCAGGTCTCTCCAGAGATGTTTGATCGGGTTCAAGTCCAGGCTCTGGCTGGGCCACTCAAGGACATTCAGAGACTTGTCCTGCGTTGTCTTAAAGGGGGATAACCAATTGTACAACTGAATGCCTTCAACTGAAATGTGTCTTCCGCATTTAACCCAACCCCTCTGAATCAGAGAGGTGCGGGGGGCTGCCTTAATCGACATGTTTTCGGCACCCGGGGAACTGACAGACTTGCTCAGGAGCAGAACGACAGATTTTTACCTTGTTAGCTCGGGGATTCGATCCAGCAACCTTTCGGTTACTGGCCCAACGCTCTAACCACTAGGCTACCTGCCGCCCCATATACAGAGGGTACCGGTACCGAGTCAATGTTAAGGTTAATCAAGGTAATTTGTACATGTAGGTAGGGGTGAAGTGACTATAATACAAATGGAGCGGTGTGGGGTGTCAATGTAAATAGTCCGGTGGCCATTTGATTAATTGTTTAGCAGTCTTATGGCTTGGGGGTAGAAGCTGTTAAGGAGCCTGTTGGTCCTAGACTTGGCGCTCCGGTACCGCTTGCCGTGCGGTAGCAGAGATAAGTCTATGACTTGGGTGACTGGGGTCTTTGAAAATTTTGGATGTGTGCTTAGGGTCGTTGTCCTGTTGGAAGGTGAACCTTCGCCCCAGTCTGAGGTCCTGAGTGCTCTGGAGCAGGTTTTCCTCAAGGATCTCTCTGTACTTTGCTCCATTTATTTTTCCCTCGATCCTGACTAGTCTCTCAGTCCCTGATGCTGAAAAACATCCCCACAGCATGACGCTGCCACCACCATGCTTCACCGTAGGGATGGTGCCAGGTTTCCTCCAGGCGTGACGCTTGGCATTCAGGCCAAATAGTTCAATCTTGGTTTCATCAGACCAGAGAATCAGGTTTCTCATGGTCTGAGAGTCCTTTAGTGCCTTTTGGCAAACTCCAAACGGGCTGTCATGTGCCTTTTACCGAGGAGTGGCTTCCATCTGGCCACTCTACCATAAAGGCCTGATTGGTGGAGTGCTGCAGAGATGGTTCTCCCATCTCCACAGAGGAACTCTGGAGCTCTGTCAGAGTGACCATCGGGTACTTGGTCACCTCCCTGATCAAGGCCCTTCTTCCTCGATTGCTCAGTTTGGCTGAGTCTTGGTGGTTCCAAATTTCTTAAATTTAAGAATTATGGAGGCCACTGTGTTCTTGGGGACCTTCAATTCTGCAGACATTTTTTGGTACCCTTCCAAAGATCTGTGCCTCGACACAATCCTGTCTCGGAGCTCTACGGACAATTCCTTCGACCTCATGGCTTGGTTTTTGCTCTGACATGCACTGTCAACTGTGGGACCTTATATAGACACGTCTGTGCCTTTCCAAATCATGTCCAATTTAATTGACTTGATACTGATGATCTATTATTGAGAAGAGAATTGTATTGGATTCACCGTTTGTGTACCATGTCTCATAGAGGTCTGAACCAACAGTTTAATATCAGACCATTTTTTACATGAATATGTCACTTTGATTTGTCTTGCCTTCAAGGTCACCTACCTGGTCATTTTGTAAATATATATTATTTTCTGGAACTAGTACATGAACCCATCTCCTTGTTATTAAATTATTAGAGATAGACTAATTGTTTTTGCACCCACCATGCATCATGTCTGCAATAGTCAGGTGAGGTGAAATGTGTATATTTTGGGATATGAGCACTCAGTTTGTTTGTTTGACCTAACGAATAACCGTTTTGGATTTAAACGTTGTCAGTAAAGCGGTGAATTGGGAGCTTTAACAGTGTGCGGGCCTTCTTGTTCTATACTAGTATTCTTTATTAGCCCAGCACCTATGTTTTTAAGGATGTGAGTATGACCACAAACTTTTCAATCAATTGAATTTACCACAGGTGGACTCCAATCAAGATGTAGAAACATCTCAAGAATGATCAATGGAAACAGGATGCACCTAAGCTCTATTTCGAGACTCATAGCAAAGGGTCAGGACACTTACGTAAATGTGATATTTCAGTTTTTAATTTTAAATACCTTTTCGCTTTGTCATTATGGGGTATCGTGTGTAGACTGATGAGGATATATATATATATTTTTTTAGAATAAGGCTGTAACGTAACAAAATGTGGAAAAAGGGAAGGGGTTTGAACACTTTCCGAATGCACTGTATATGTATAAGTATGTGGACACCCCTTAAAATGAGGGGATTCGGCTATTTCAGCCACACCCGTTGCTGACAGGTGTATAAAATCGAGCATGCAGCCATGCAATCTCCATAGACAAACATTGGCAGTAGAAGGGCCTTACTGAAGAGCTCAGTGACTTTCAACGTGGCACAGTAATAGGATGCCGCCTTTCCAACAAATCAGTTAATCAAATGTCTTCTCTGCTAGAGCTGCCCTGGTCAACTGTAAATGCTGTTATTGTGAAGTGGAAACATCTAGAAGCAACAACGGCTCAGCCGCGAAGTGGTAGGCCGCACAAGCTCACAGAACGGGACCGCAGAGTGCTGTAGCGCATACAAATCATCTGTCTTTGGTTGCAACACTACATAGTTCCAAACTGCCTCTGGAAGCAACGTCAGCAGAATAACTGTTCGTCGGGAGCTTCATTAAGTAGGTTTCCATGGCCGAGCAGCCACACACAAGCCTAAGATCACCTAAGATCAGCGTCGGCTGGAGTGGTGTAAAGCGCCCAGCCATTGGACTCTGGAGCAGGGGAAACGTGTTCTCTGGAGTGATAAATCATGCTTCACCATCTGGCAGTCCGACGGACGAATCTGGATTTGTCGGATACTAGGAGAACGCTACCTGCCCCAATGCATAGTGCCAATTGTAAAGTTTGGTGGAGGTGGAATAATGGTCTGGGGCTGTTTTTCATGGTTCGGGCTAGGCCCCTTAGTTCCAGTGAAGGGAAATCTTAATGCTACAGCATTCAATGACATTCTAGACGATTCTGTGCTTCCAACTTTTTGGCAACAGTTTGGCGAAGGCCCTTTCCTGTTTCAGCATGACAATGTCCCTGCGCACAAAGCGAAGTCCATACAGAAATTGTTTGTCGAGATCGGTGTGGAAGAACTTGACTGGCCTGCACAGAGCCCTGACCTCAATTCCATCGAACACCTTTGAAATTAATTGGAACTCAGACTGCAAGCCAGGCCTAATCGCCCAACATCAGTGCCAACCTCACTAATACTCTTGTGGCTGAATGGAAGCAAGTCCCCGCAGCAATGTTCCAACATCTAGTGGAAAGCCTTCCCAGAAGAGTGGAGGCTGTTATAGCAGCAAAGGGGGGACTCCATATTAATGCCCATGATTTTGGAATGAGATGATTGACAAGCCGGTGTCCACATACTTTTGGTCATGTAGTGTACTTCCTATTTTTAGCGCCACCTTTACTGTTGTAGAGCTTGACCTTGGGCAGTCACAAGGTTACAAATGATTCCTTTTATTTTAGTTTGAAACATCTTGTAAAATACTAAATATTTATTTTGAAATTAACTGGACGTTATCTTTTTGTGATGTCATATGTTTGTTTTTGGTTCCTTAAGTTACACGTGCTTCAGGATAATGAAGTCTTCTCAATGAGGTGGTGGGGACTGAATTATTCCTTTTTACATGGTTCATGAATACATTTACAGTTACTTCCTACCAGATCTGCATAGAAAACCGTTATAAAAGATACCAACTCCAGGCTGAAACAGCCCATCACAATACAAACAGCCAAGGTCATCCTAAAAGAATAGCCTCTTTATGTAGAAAACAGTCAGAATATGAACTCTCTTTTAACAGCTATCTGTATGTACCCATATATGGGATACGTATCATTCATATTTATGAAGTGGAATTCAATGAAAGGTGAGCCCTTGCCTTGACCTTGCCTGAACAATCGACAAACAGCAGTGATTTTGACCAATGCTGACAGGATGCACATTGTGATGCTGGGAGACAAACAGGGAGCAGATCACTCTTCTTGCCTCATGCACACAAACACATGCGCTGTCTGTCTATCACACACGCACATAGACACACACACAAAAACAGAGATTTGAGGTCCTCTGTTTCTGCTCTGCCTATCCCCCTACCTCATCTACATTAGTATTCCAATGGAGTATGAGATGTTGCGTAATGATCACATACACACACAGGGGAGCAGTGTTGCATAAACACAGCCTCAAAGACAAGGGGGGAATAGAGGAGAGGAGGGGTGAGGGATGAGTGGGGAAATGCGAAGGGATAGAGAGCAGAAAGGTTAAAGGGAAAAAAATAGGGATTTGGTGAGAGAACAGAGCGGAGATAAAGGGAAGATGAGAGGGTGATGGAGGACAGGAATGAGATGTGAGTGGGCGGTGAGGAGATAAAGGGAGCCAAGGAGTAGCTGACCAAGCATGTTAATGCCAAACATCGACACGCCATAGGAGAGCAGAGCTCAGTGGAGACACAACAGGGAGTGTGGCAAACATCGGACAGATATA
Source organism: Salvelinus sp. IW2-2015 (assembly GCF_002910315.2). Lineage (NCBI taxonomy): Eukaryota > Metazoa > Chordata > Actinopteri > Salmoniformes > Salmonidae > Salvelinus > Salvelinus sp. IW2-2015. Next base: position 4,357 of record NW_019943452.1, on the reverse strand, counting down.
CGAACACAGTCAAAATAATGCACCGGACATATTTCGAGGTCATGAAATTAGGTAATATTTGTCTGGGGTCTAAGTAGAAGAGTTTGTGAGATGAGCTATTTGAGATTATCATATCTGGGTTGAATTATTAATCAGACTTCAATTTGTTTACATCAATATTAGAATGTATTGCAATGCTATGAAATACATGTTTATTTTTTACAACCTTGCGAGGGCTTTTTATACCGCAGGAACATAAATACTAGAATTCATGATCACAAGTAGGCCATCAGACACTATTCTAAATAATTTTGTAATAATAATTTTGCCAGGATTTGTCACATTTGATTAACTGAAACAGACAAAAATGACAAGAGAATTGTATTATTTTCCATGCTTATTTTTGCAATTGTTTTATTACAAACTTAAAAAAAGAATCTGATACAATAAGAAAGTGCAGTAGTAAGTCCCCTTTCCCATGGGGGGAGCACAGAAAACAGGTCATTGCATTTCAGTAGTGAAACGGTTCATATACATGGTGTACAGATCAGATACAAAATAGGAAAACGATAACAAAATACAGGCAAAAAAAGAGAGTACTATATTAATATATCTTACTTTCCAATTATATCCAGTTATTCTTAAATGTTAAATAGAAAATACTTCTATATTACAACAAAATAGTCCAAAGTGCTAAATAAAATACACACGTAGATAAGCAAAAGACAGAATACAAAACTCTGTTTTCCCTCACTTTGAGTCAATCCTGGTGGTAGAACAGCCTGCTTTGTGTGGATTTAAAAACCAAGTATTTTTAATTACATGGAGGATAGTGTAATCTGTTACTCATTTTTAAACGCAAGACATATACCAACAGCCAACCACTATACCGCAACAAAACGCTGTCCATCCTGTGACCAAAAAGCCAATGTGAAACAATATCTATTGCCTTCCTATAATCATCAGAACTTCAAGTAGAGCGGCTCCCATCCCTCAAACGTCACAGTCCTCTGGCCTTCCCATTGGCAGGCGGTCAGTGACCGCAACATGGCCTCCAGGCCACCACTCAAACCTCCAGACCCGCTTTGCAGGCACAGGGAATTAAATACAGCACACATCCGATTACCAAGAGTAATCTGACCATTATTTAAGCAATGGGGGCAGGCAGCACTTTGGGATGCTCGTAGAGATTTTGGAAACCAAAAATCTCACTGAATCAACAAGAATGAACAAAAAAATAGCTCTATCCATCACTAGGCTGTCCACCACCAGGATTGACTAGTCACTGATCATAATCACAGCACATTCAATGACTATCCTCCTCCTAAACCTACTTGAAACACTTGACTTGAAATGTATTGGAATATTTGTGGTTAAAAAGGGCTAAGACCCCCCCCCCCCCACACACAATTGTGGTCTAGAATATGGCGTTAGTTACACATTGCACTGGACTAGGGTCGGTGTCTGTGTGAGTAAAGACAGTCTTAGTTATGGCTATAGTAGCGGGAGCAGGGGAATGTTACCACAAAATGGATGTGAGGTGAATACTCATCAAGGATTAGACTGCAGTAACGGGTTTTTTGCTTTCCCTCAGTCTTTGTGTGAGAATGAAATTGGCAGCCAATTCAGTCACAGTAGGACTGTTCAGGCACACAAATAAGGTTAGTGGTATAAAGCAAAGATTTATGGCACTGGACAATATGTAGATGGAATATGAATGAATAAGGGACAAAATTAGTAACATGAGCACTACTAAGGGGATTTGGTTTAAATGTGGAGATTTTGGTTTAAGTGTACGAACTATGAAGGAACAGAAATCTTACACAAGTTATCAGACTGCCTTTAGAAACAGACTGAGAATGATGCTGTCAGACTATCCACCCATTGTAAACATTCATCTCTGAAGCTCTTCAAAAACCCAATTTAACAAATTACATTTACCCGTCTTTTATTGGACAAATTCTGTACAAGGTACAATCCACATTCAATACTTTATTTTATACATCTTTATTTTTATTCCCAACTTGCATATATATTTAGTTATTTTTGTAAAAATAACTTCAGCACATAACTAAACAAAGGAAACCTGAACATAATATATACATATTCCTACTGTTATAACATCTCTCTCTCTCAACTTTACAAATGTACTTAATTACTTTTGAAAAAAAACATAGGAAAAATATAGAAAATTTAAAATAAATTACAAATGTAAAAATGACCCCTTTCCTCACAACCATTACAATTATAAAGAGATCCGCCCCTCCCCTCCCAACCCCTGGACGTAAAGATAAATAAACAGTTTGAATGACACGCATATGACCAACTATCACAGCAATTACCAGTGTACTTATGTTAGCTTATACACAGATGTTTACATGGCACAATCTAGAAAACATTCAGATGGCTCGGGACACTCTCCCTTCTATCCAAATCCAAATCTCATTGGAACAGAACCAACATTTCTTAGCAGATGCAGCTGTAACAATGGGGGGGGTCACATGGCATCTATAGCCCAATAATATAAAGTGCTGGATGGCTCAAAAGGAAAGGCGGGGGCTGCCTGAACCCTGGTGACAATTACTGCCCCCTCGATTACCTATATGGAGCCAGGGTATCACCACCTTCTACATGAGAATGAYCTGACATGGCATCATAAAGTGACAAAACCACAGGTTTTGTTAACATTCATAGTCCTGGAAATTGAAAAGGAAAACATCTCATTATATGATGCTGGTCTCCCACTGGAGCAGCAACTGGAACAGAGATAATTAAGGGATTAAAGAGCAGGGGACCTAGCGTGAGCCTTTGGCTGCAACGCCACTAAAGTTCTACAGAAACGTGCTCCTGGTTTTAAAGTTTCAGTCTAAAGCCATTGCACCCAAGATGCCAAAAGGTGTTAAAACGTCATCGATGCCCCTGCCTTGCCATCCCTTTTTCCTCTCCTTACTCCCTCCTCATCCTCCTTTCCCTGCAGAGTAAGACCTCTCCTTCATAGTCAGTCACGCTAAGCCATTCATCACAATTCCCATTGCTTAGCAGCATCCTATTCCCCTCCAACAACGCCCGTTCACCTTCACACACTGCTGACAGATTCGGTCTGTGTGTGTGTCTGTGAGATTAGTACGTCATTATATCTGAAGACAAAGATCAACTTGCCTCACATTCACCAAGGTTCGCTGACCTCCCTGGCAGTAATTCTTCCTGTCATGACAGATACATTTCCTCATACCCTGCACATTAAACCCTCCCTTTTCCCAAGACACTACACACAGGCTCCCTTTCTAAGCATGTCCATAACCAGATTTCAGAACTGACAAATGGCAAATACTGATACCTCACGCCAAACCAATTCAGACATGTTTCAAGGCTCTAGTAATAGGCTCACTATATTCACAATGACCATAAGCCACAGAAGAGCACATTTAACACTTGTTAGCATGAATAAGACATCCCCAAACCCGCACAAACCCCTCTGTGCATTTTTGGTAACTAAGGCCGAGCAGATTGCAAAGCGCTAAGCTTTCTAAAGCCATTTTACAGGACATTGGTCCTTTTTCACAGCATAACTACCATACTGCTGTCAATAGACCAAAGCTGAAGGGCATTTTACTCTGCTGAACATTCAATGAAAATGATGTCTGTGCAATAGGAGGCTGGTTACTCCTCTGGTTAGAGAAACTGAAATCAAAATCCACAAAAAATCAAACATAAATGATATGGAAATAATCATATTGAAATATATAGTGGAGGTCGTAGTAGTAACAGAACTAATTCTACGCTATAGTATCACAGTAAGAACAATTTCCCCCCCAAAATACTTGAGCATTACTGCCCTACTGCTGCAACAGAAATACTCATAAGAAAGGCTTAGTTGGCCAGCACCACCGGCTGGAAGGCCTGGCTGGGATATTGCAGGTTATACCCCCCTAYMCCCTCYACAAATGAGGGCTTCTCAATGTAAGAAATCCCACCGCTACCACCGATGATGCCAACAGCTGGACCAGGTGGGGGACTGGAGAATGGGTCAAAKGAGGGGTGGGAGTGGGYGGGGTGAGGGWGCTGGAAGGGGCTTGAGTGTGRWAGTATRRGCGGAGCATCGTTGTCAAAGTATASRGGCCCTGGGGATGYCGGGTAAACAAACTCTTTRGCATTRGGGGAGAGCTGGCTGGGRATCTGAGCCCCCAGGGAGTGCAGGGAGACTGAGAGGGGCTTGTGTTTCAGCAGCCCTGGGGGAGAGATGTTGGTGGGGGAACAGGCGAGCATCCTCTGTGGCGGGGGCATGCCTACACCCGAGCCGCCAGCCGATCCGGAACCGCCACACTTCTTCATCTTGGTGGAGCCAAATTTTGTGGCGGCGAAACTGGCCGTGGTGAAG
>NW_019943451.1:77726-132636 GCF_002910315.2 Salvelinus sp. IW2-2015 | reverse complement strand
GGGGGACACCCACGCTGGGCACTTTGCAGGATTTTTGAGTCCACTCGCGACCCTGGGGAGAGCGGGTGGATATCACGCTGTGAGTATAGGTGTATTGTATAAACTGACTTCTGTAAGGATGGTAGGCTTTGTTACTCGGTTTGGTCCCAGCTCTCTCGCAGGTCCACCTTCATCTAGGTTCGCCCCCCGTGTGTTCTGGGATTTTTGCGCTCACCGTTCTTGTGATCATTTTTGACCCCACGGGGTGAAGATCTTGCTGGAGCCCAGATGCGAGGTCGACCTCTATCCTAATGGTCTTTCCACGATCACTCGCATCGTTCCATTTCCTATAATGCTCCCCACTGCTCCCATCTACAGTTTGATTTCTTCTTCTCAAACCCAAGCTCGCATACTACTATTGCAGATTCGTCTTCGCCAAGCCTGGTGCAGGTCTACATATTTTTGTTTGGGTGTCTTTGGACAGCTCTTTTGGTGTCTTGGCCGATCGTTGGCAGTTTGGAGTGTGACTGCTTTGAGGGGTTGTGCGCACACCGCCCGTGTCTTTAATAACACTGAAAACAAGGTTCAACACAGGTGCCTATATTAATACTACAGCGTAAGAGTGGGAGAACAGAGGCAGCGCTCTGCCAAGAAGAACGTTACGGTCTGAATGAGAGCCAGAAATCCTGCTTGTTTGGTTAGGTGGACCAGTACTATATTTTTTTCTTTCCCCCACCATAATTTGCAATATATTATTTCATTAAAATTGAAAAATTACACATTCATGTGAGCATCTTCACCACACCCTCCTGGAACACTTTTTTTTTTCTCATTTTGTTCTGTCCATAAGGTGAAGCACTGTTCAATAAAAATATAAAACTATGAGCAGGAGAAAATTACAAGGCCTCTCTCACTGTTTTTTAAGTGGGGAATTGCACAATTGGTGCCTGGACGGATGCTTTAAATACTTTTTCTTTGCCCCTGTTAGATGAACAACACAGGAGCAGCCTCAATACGCCGAACACTGTAACAATATAGGATGATCAACACAGGAGAGCCTGCAGATAACATGAGCACGCAAGCATTGTACTTCAGTCAGCGAATAGATTCCGAGTGAACAACACAGGAGAGCCTCAGTCACAGACACAACACTGTACAGCAGTAACACTAAAACAGATGGGGTTGGTCTGGGCTGAAACTTCAAAGTCTGCTAGGCACATCCTGTGAGGTCCGCACAAGATATGTATTTAAGAAACATTGTTATTTAGGTTCATTGTTGGTTATGTGTTGGTTTGTATATTATCTAGCATAAGTGGTACAGTCACTGACACTGACCCGTATACTAGTAGGTTCTTCTCCACTCTGAAGCACTCTGTCCTGCCGTAGCTGTTGAGGCGGTCGTGGGGCCGGCGGAGCTTGGGCTTGTCCTCGTTGTCACTCTCCCCCTCTGACAGCTCTGCCAGCTCGTCCTTAGTGGCACTGAAGGGTCGGGTCTGCTTCCTCACCCTCGGAGTGTCAATTACCAGGCTGTTCTGTTGTGYAATAGGAGAGGAACACACACAGATACTCAGATACTATTGTAGCAAATTCACTCATGGCATTGATCTTATCTCCTATATAARATATCTRATCATGGCCAGAAAGAGCAGGTTCAGTGTTTAAACTAAAGCATTACTTACTCTGTCATTGGCAGAGTCCATGTCAATCTCAGCCTTCTTGGCCCACTTGTCCCAGAAGTTGGGGTCATCCAGAGAAATGTCTGTGCGGTTTCCGGATGCCACAAAACTGGCCTGAGAGAGAAGAAGACATTATATCACATTAAACCTTGATAATCTGATTCACTGTTCCTTCCTGAGTCTCCTTCAATGAGAAGTCTGAGTCTCCTAACAGAGCTGAGAGTCTGTGATGAAGAGTGACATGAGAGTAGACAGGAGACACGGGTTACTACTGCTAGTCATGCAGAAAGGAAAAGGATAGCAACATTCAAACAATGACCACTGTGTGGTGCTCTTTCAGTCACTGGGTACCTTGGCAAAGGTAGATCCCCGTCCCTCAGACTCGATGGTGATGGTCTTGGTCCTGCGTTGAAGGATCTGGTCGATGTCCTCCTCACAGAACTTGGCCCCCTCATCCTCATCGTCCATCAGAGCTCCATACGCCCCTTTCCTCAGCAGGTCCTCGATCTCRTTCTTAGACAGCTGCTGCTGGGTCGGCTGSAGAGAGGGGAGGGGGAGAAGGAGAAACAGAGAGGGTGTCAGGGGAACTGATGATGGACCACAGTAGATCACAGACTGGACTATTTACACATTACATCATTGTACACACAAACATGTGCACAACACATGCACATGCATTAACACCACACAAAAACAAACAGACACTCTAGTGTGAGAAACGCTGAGGAGAGAGACAGTTAGTTGAACTGAAGCTGAACTGGATCACATGCTAGACCTTTTTAAATCTGAAAGAGTAGCAGCAACCCCCAGCTGACCCATGGTGTGTTAGTATGCAGCTGGTGGTGCTAATGTCTGCTCAACACTTTCTTCCTGATAGTCCAGCTAATCCAGAGAGAGAAACAGCTAAGCTCCTCCTACACACTGATGATGCACTAAGAGGATATCTCAAAGCTGTGTTTATTATATTGACTAGTCCATTTTCTACACTCATTTCGTAGAATGGACATAACATTTTTTGCCTTCAGAATATATTCTGACCCCTTGACCTTTTCCACATTTTGTTACATTACAGCCTTATTCTAAAATTGACTAAATAATTTTTTCCCTCATCAATCTACACACAATAACCTATAATGACAAAGCAAAAAACATATATATATATTTTTTGCAAATGTATATAAAAAAAAAACTGAAATATGACATTTACATAAGTATTCAGGCCCTTTACTCAGTACTTTGTTGAAGCACCTTTGGCAGCGATTACATAATTGAGTCTTCTTGGGTATGACGCTACAAGCTTGGTACACCTGTATTTGGGGAGTTTCTTCCATTCCTCTCTGCAGCTCCTCTCAAGCTCTGTCAGGTTGGATGGGGAGCGTTGCTGCACAGCTACTTTCAGGTCTCTCCAGAGATGTTTGATCGGGTTCAAGTCCGGGCTCTGGCTGGGCCACTCAAGGACATTCAGAGACTTGTCCCGAAGCCACTCCTGTGTTGTCTTGGCTGTGTGCTTAGGGTTGTTGTCCTGTTGGAAGGTGAACCTCCGTCCCAGTCTGAGGTCCTGAGTGCTCTGGAGCAGGTTTTAATCAAGGATCGCTCTGTACATTCATCTTTGCCTCGATCCTGACTAGTCTCCCAGTCCCTGCCACTGAAAAACATCCCCACAGCATGATGCTGCCACCACCATGCTACACCATAGGAATGGTGCCAGGTTTCCTCCAGATGTGACGCTTGGCATTCAGATCAAAGAGTTCAATCTTGGTTTCATCAGACCAGAGAATCTTGTTTCTCATGGTCTGAGAGTTTTTAAGTGCCTTTTGGCAAACTCCAAGCGTGCTGTCATGTGGCTTTTACTGAAGAGCGGGTTCCGTCTGGCCACTCTACCATAAAGGTCTGATTGGTGGAGTGCTGTAGAGATGGTTGTCCTTCTGGAAGGTTCTCCCATCTCCACAGAGGAACTCTAGAGCTCTGTCAGTGACCATCGGGTTCTTGGTCACCTCCCTGACCAAGGCCCTTATTCCCCGATTGCTCAGTTTGGCCGGGCGGCCAGCTCTAGGGAGAGTCTTGGTGGTTCCAAACTTCTTCCATTTAAGAATGATGGAGGCCACTGTGTTCTTGGGGACCTTCAATGCTGCAGAAATGTTTTGGTAACCTTCCCCAGATCTGTGCCTCGACACAATCCTGTCTCGGAGCTCTACGGACAATTCCTTCAACATCATTGCTTGATTTTTGATCTGATACGCACTGTCAACTGTGAGACTTTATATAGACAGGTGTGTGCTTTTCCATATCATGTCCAATCAATTGAATTTACGACAGATGGACTTCAATCAAGTTGTAGAAACATCTCAAGGATGATCAATGGAAACAGGATGCACCTGAGCTCAATTTCAAGTCTCATAGCAAATGGTCTGAATACTTATGTAAAGAAGGTATTTATGTTTTTTATTTGTAATACATTTGCAAAAAACTGAAAACCTGTTTTTGCTTTGTCATTATGGGTTATTGTATGTAGATTGCTGAGATTTAAAAAATATTTAATCCATTTTAGAATAAGGCTGTAACATAACAAAATGTGAAAAAAGTCAAGGGGTCAGAATACTTTCCGAATGCATAGAGCATCCACTGGACTGATACAGGTGCTGCAGTGTGTGTGTGTGTGATGAACACAGCAGACTCACCCCTCCACCCGGCACGCTGTTCTCTCTGCCACTCATGCTCTGCAGCACAGCCTTGTCCAGGCCCAGTTTGAGGCTGGCCCGGTCAAACATCTCACGCTCGTAAGAGTTCCTGGTGATCAGACGGTACACCTTCACCGCCTTGTTCTGACCAATCCTATGGCAGCGAGCCTGGGCCTAATAATGAAAAATAACTTGGTTATGACCAACCCAATACATTTTATATTTGTCCAATAAAAATCACTTTAGGATCAAGATCGTTGCTCTGCTATAATAATATAATATATGCAATTTAGCAGACGCTTTTATCCAAAGCGACTTAGTCATGCATACATACATTTTACTATCCAAGCTGTGCCAATGAAAAAGTTAAACTATTATAATAGGATATAAAAGACACTTCTCAATTCAAGGACTTTCTGAATTGACTGAATTTAAATAGAAAGTGACCACACCTTTGTTGCTAATTTATTACAGTGGAGGCTGGTGTCACTTTAAATGTCTGTGTGTGTCTTTACCTGCAGGTCGTTCTGTGGGTTCCAGTCTGAGTCAAAGATAATACAGGTGTCAGCAGCAGTCAAGTTGATGCCCAGACCTCCAGCCCGGGTACACAGCAGGAACACAAAGCGGTCCGAGTCTGGTTTGCTGAAACGGTCTATAGCTGCCTGACGCAGGTTACCTCTCACTCTGCCATCGATACGCTCATACAGGTACCTGAGGAACACAGGACCATGCAGGGTTGGAGGAGGATCTTCTAGTACACATAATTACACATGTTCTAGTGTCACATCCAAGTATCATGAATGTCAACATTTACATACAGTACGACACAGAGTTTTAAGTAGCTGATGGATCAACACCAACCATCACACATTAAGGGGCCTCCAACTTGCACCAATATTTCCAGGAATTTCGTTTTTGTTCTACCACTTTCCTTACCCCATTCACTGTTCTCTCCTTTTTCGCTCCATTCTGTCCTCTCTTCTTCCTCTCTCTATTCTGCTCCCTCTTGCCTCCTTTCATTCGCTTCTCCCTCTCTTGGAGTAGAACAGGTGTTTTTAGCTCGCTGATCACGGGCGTCTCTTTCCGGAAGCCTTCGCCCCTGGCTCCTTAGCCCTCTACCCTATTTCTTCACTTACACCACTCACCCCTCACCTTACAGTGGACTCCACTTATCCCTCCGCCACGCCCACAGACTCCTCTTCCTCTGTCTGATGTGGGAGTGCCCGAGGGGAGTCCTGTGACTGCCGCTGAAACCGGCTAGCTTGCCTAGCCACTGAGCGGGGCGATCGCCTTGTTGTTGTTTACACTGGTTTTTGTTCGGGTTCTCGAGTGCCAGAAAGATGCCGGGAGGGGAGAAGAACACAGGGCAGGCCCGGGTAGTGAGAGAGACAAAGAGGATAGAAGAGGGAGATAGAAGAGAGAGACACGAGATACTCAGGAGGAAGGGAGGAAGATATAGAGAGACTACACAGACACAGGCCAGTCGCACCCGCTTTCCTCAGCTTTAGCGGGTGTTGTCCACCCACCCAACCTGTCCTCCTTCCCAGCTCCCCCCCGCCTCCCCCGGCCCCGCCCTCCGCCACACGATCATTGCCCCCGGCCCCCCTCCGCCTGCCACTCGCCGCGCCCCTCTCCTGCTGGGATAATATCCTTCTTCATTTTAGCGTGCAAACAGGAAGCTCATTAAGCCAGGAGATTAAGACCTTGAATGAAAGGGTCTTGGTACATTCTTCTGCTTCTGTTACACAGTCTTTATCATCTCCCTGCTCTGGGTAGCATTATGGAGTGATGAGCACAGGGGGCTTTAAAAGGCTCTTTCTCAGACAGTCACTGGAGAGAGAGGCTAATGCTTAGAGATTCAGCATTTCTCTTCAACTACATTCAATTTAATAAGGGAAAGTACTGGAGTGATTCAGCTTTTGCTGCACTGCAAACTGCTAGCTAGCTAACACCAGATAATAAACCATAAATACATCACTTTGAAAATGGAGCTGAAAAATGGATATTACAAAGTCTATTACCCTCTCAAGCATGATTCCTGTCTTTTTCTGCATCAGCCTAGCTGAAACTGCAGAGGGCGTTTAAAATTCTACATGCACTGACACAAAGTAATAAACATTATATATCTCATCTCAAACTACATCATCTCACAATATGAAATATCTGAGGAGAGAGAACCTTGATTTCCAGGCTTCTATTGCAGTGGAGTACTTGGGAGCATAGTAATACAAGACGAGAGGCAGGCAGCAGTACCTTCTCTGGATGAGGTAGTCCTCCAGGATATCCAGACAGCGGACCATCTGGGAGAAGATGAGGACCTTGTGTCCCCCGGCCTTCATCTTGGGCAGCAGCTTGTCTATGAGGACCAGTTTACCAGCCGACTGCACCATGGCCTGCAGGTGGAAATCAAAGGCAACAGGGCTGTACACCTCTCGGAAGTCCTCCAAGATCTTCTCCTCAGCACCTGGGAGAGATGGACAGACAAATAAACTCAGTGATGGTATCAGTGTTTCTGCTACAATTGTACAAGCAGGGCGGGGCCCCCGTCTAACGCTGTTGCCACCAGAGTTTGGCTTCTATTGGGAAAAGACTGGATGACACAATCTGGTACCATGCTACCATTTTGACCTAATCTGTATACAGTACCTACTTTAAGACAGATAGGAATAGCAACTCAGTCATGGAATAGATTTTGTACAATATGGTACTGGAAAAAAGAGGGTGGACCTGAGTGAGGTGGCGGTACAAGGAACTCTCTCTCTGGTCACTGGTTAGAAGGATAATGACCAAGCAACTGAATGACCAAAGAGACAGGTCACACACACAGCTCACTGCCTCAAACTCACAAACCAGCATTGATGAAGAAAGGTACCATAACTACACTAATCTGTATGCAGGTCAAAGATAATATGAGAATTAGGACTTCTATAATGCTTATCAAGTCTAACAACCCCTTTTTTGATTTGACATACTAAAAACTCCCGGATATGAAAAACTGGGTGGTTCGAGCCCTGAATGCTAATTGGCTGACAACCGTGGTATATCCGACCGTATAACACGGGTATGACAAAACATTTATTTTTACTACTCTAATTACGTTGGTAACCAGTTAATAATAGCAATAAGGCCTTATTGCTATTATAAACTGGTTACCAACGTTTATTTATTTATTTAACCTTTATTTAACTAGGTAAGTCAATTAAGAACAAATTCTTACTTACAATGACGGCCTACACTGGTCAAATCCGGACAACGCTGGGCCAATTGTGTGCTGCCCTATGGGATTCCCAATCACAGACGGTTGTGATACAGCCTAGATACGAACCAGGGTGTCTATAGTGATGCCTCTAGCATCAGTGTCCTAGACCGCTGCGCCACTCAGGAGCCCATATACCACACCCCCCCGTGACTTATTGCTTAATTAGAAAGCCTTCATATTTCCATTTGGCAGTTTATCAACTCTAAAGCTGATCCTTTAGTTGTCCTAGCCCTCATTAAAACTGTTACACACACACACACACCACCACACACACACACACACACACACACACACACACACACACCACACCACACACACACACACACACACACACACACACACACACACACACACACACACACACACACAGTGTAGTACTTTGATGAGATGAGGTAAGGCTGGTTACAGCAGCTTCTCAGCTCCATCATGGTGTTGACCAGATTGAGTTGTCAGGCTTGGGGCAATTCCATGTCAATTAAGGAAGTAAACTGAAATTCCAATTCAATTCTCTTCAATGCTTTTCAATGGGGAAAATGGGAATTGGAATTTGGTTTACTTTCTGAATTGACTAGAATTTCAATGGAATTGACCCCAACCCTGGTTACAGTAGGGTTAGGTAGGGGTCAGGGTCAGGTAGTGGTGTGTTCAGTACCTTTAATGAGGTAGGGTGGTTGCAACACTTCTCAGCTCCATCATGGTGTTGACCAGGTTGGGGACATTGGCCTGGCCGACTCCTTTAGACAGGAAGGAAAGTTCTTCTCCAGGATGGCTCTGTAGTACTTCTTCTGGATGTTGGTCAGCTCCACCTGACCACATTATATAGAAACATTCAATATATAAAGAATACACAGAACCACATCAGTCAGCAAAACTAAGACAAAAAAAACACAAAAACTCAATCTCAAGCACACAACGCAAACACGCACATCACACCTCAATGATGGTTTCCTCCTTAGGACCAGCTTCTTCTCCACGTCCTCCTTGAGACGACGCAGCATCATGGGCTTCAGATGGCCTGCAACTTCTGGACCTGAGAGAGACCGAGATATGCATGTTTCATATATGTGGACGCATGCATACGCACCTCATACACAAGACACAGTTTACAAGTAATACGTGAAGCTTTTTGACCTGAGACACAGAGAGACGGATACAGAGAGATGGAAGTACACGTTACATGTGGAGAGTCTGGAACAGGACGCCCACTTTCACACACTCACGGCACCACACACTCACGCACCCACACATGCACCCACACACGCCCCACACATGAACCACACATGCACCCACCACATGCCCCACACACGCACCCACACATTGCACCCACACATGCACCCACACGCATCCACACACACCCACACATGCCCCAAACCACCCCCAAGCGCACCCCCGCCCCACCACAGCAGCACCCACACATGCACCACAATGACCAACATGCACCACACATCACCCACACACGCACCCACAATGCACCCACACATGCACCCAACACATGCACCCACACACGCACCTACACACACATGATTTTACAAGAGGTGCTGAAGGATTAGCAGGATTCAAGAGGGGTTGACCATGGCGGTCAGTGGTATGATTGTCAAACCAGTACAATACACTGAGTGTACAAAACATTAGGAACACCTTAGAAATCCTCTCTTAACCTGTCCTCTCATTCATTTAACACTGCTTACTTGATATAGACTGACCAGGTGAATCCAGGTGAAACCTATGATCCTTATTAAATCCACTTCAATCAGTGTAGATGAAAGGAGGAGACAGGTTAAAGAAGGATTTTTAAGACTTGAGACAATTGAGACAGGAGTGTATGGTGTGCCATTCAGAGGGTGAAATGGGCAAGCCAAAATATTTAAGTGCTTTGAACGGTGTGGTAGTACGATGCCAAGAACACCTGTTTTGAGTGTGCAAAAACTGCAATGCTGCTGGGTTTTCACACTCACAGACGATGAATCCATGAGGTTGTTAAGGGGGTTTCTAAATAACTGATAATTCATGGCCATAATGTAAAGGGCCTTTAACATTAACGTTATCCAAACTGCCTGCCTGTCTGTCTGCCTGCCTGCCTGTCTGCTGTCTGTGCTGTCTGTCTTCTGTTGTCTGTCTGTTCTGTCTGTCTGTCTGTCTGTCTGTCTGTCGTCTGTCTGTCTGTCTGTCTGTCTGTCTGTCTGTCTGTCGTCTGGTCTGTCGTCTGTCTTGTGTGGTGTGTGTGATGCTACTTTCTCCTCGAGAGTTCTCACCTGCTTCAACAGATCCATATTCTCCAACACACTGACAGCACGTTCCAAAACACACCAAGGTGGGGTTGAGTGGATGGCAAAAAACCAATCATGTCCCCATAGACTACCATATGAAAAACAAATTAGTTCTGATCATATCTGTTCATATTCAGTATGGTAAGGGACTACATCACGGAGATAATTACTCACAGTAAATCGTTCATCATCATACACTTATGAAGGGTAAAAAGCCACACATTATAAATACATCGTGGATAAGACACACTCCACAGCGGCTAGACTAGTGAACAAGTAATCCACACATCTCTTCAATAGGACTCCACAAAGGCTTAATCACGTTAACACCGAGACAGGACCACTGATGACCACTAGCCACAGTAAGAATCCACACCAGCACTCACCTGCCTCCTCACGTCTGATGAGGGGCTCTCCAACTCCAGCATGAAGGTGTTTCTGAGGGGAAGCTTTGACGGCTCCAGGAAAGGTGCATGCAGAGACTGAACACCTCCATCTACGTGTTCTTGGAGGGGGTCCCTTTGCAGGAGAATTTGTTAATTGCCTGGCAGACCAGAGAGGGTAAGACGGAGAGAGAGATTAGTTAGAGAACGTATACAAGACACCACAGCATTGGACACTCCACCTGACCAAGCGTGTGCCTCCACTTGAACACTAACTACAAGAGAGGGGAGACCTCAATCACTAAACCAATCTAAAGATCATACAGAGTGGTGATACAGTGTGAATGAGTTACATTAGCGCACAGTTTCACTGCCTCTCTCACACACCAATAAATAAGCATGATTGATTAGGAAACACACTAGGCCTAGGATCTCAACACTTCAACTTGTCAAGTGGCTGCAATTTCTACCCCTTTCTGACCTCAGTATCTCTAGCCACTACGTGATGTCTCAGTGACTTGGACATCTACCAGGATTAAACATGACCTGCAAAGCCCTCTAGCAGCTTGCGTCATGTTCTTGAAGGCGATGGGCCTCGTCCGATCTGAGATCGCCCCAGCGCACACTCGATAGCGTTGAGCTCTGTGGCCAGTTCCCCAGGTGATCATCTCAAATGTGGTGATGGAGGGCTTGGCAAACTTTAGTGGCTCCTAGACCACACACACTGGAGGAAATCCCCGAGCAAGAGCAGGAACGCAAGCAACTAGCAAGCCACTTTCCCATTCTATTCCCCGTTGTGTCAAGTATCCCTATTTTACCTGTGTTGTTATGCTTACTCCGTAGTTCGTTAAGGATGTATACCCTGTGGCGTAAGTGATTCCCGTGTGTTCAAGGTGATTCCCTGCCCGGACTGTCTAAGGTGATTCCCTGGATCGTTTAAGGTGTTGCAGGTGTTAGTGATTCTCTCTGTTGTGATTAAGGTGATCCCTGTAGGTGATCCGTGTTTAGGAGACGATTACTGAACATGCTGGTGTAAACCCCTGTTGTCGTGTAATGCCCGTTTACCGTCCGTCGCAGTTCCGCTAGCGGAACTCCTCCACACATTCCACTGAAAAAGGCAGGAGCCGCGCAAATTCAAAAATATTTTTTTTGAATATATTATAACTTTTCACACACTTAACAAGTCCAATACAGCAAATGAAAGATACACATCTTGTGAACGAAGTCAACATGTTCCCGATTATTAAAATGCTGGTTTACAGGAAAACACCGGACATATATTTTATGTTTAGCTGAGCCTACACAATACAAAAAAAGGTGACGAAGCTTTTCATTCAGCACAGTAGCATGCGTACTGAAGCCCAACCATAATAACCAAGAACAATGCCACAACCTAAACTGCAATGAGACAACTCATCAGGATGGAAGCAGTCCTAAACATGATTCACAATATAGTCACAGTTTTGGTTCGAGAAAATGGTGCATATTTGAGGTATAAGATCCAGATTTACATTGCAGCTACAATACAGCTACCATGCAATAATAGCCCGAAGCGAGCCAGCAAATGTCATTATAGAGACCAACGTGAAATACTATAAACTTCATCAAACTAAACGCAACGATAATATCTGGACCAGTATGGGTACAGCAAAATTAAGAAAAACATATTGTGAATCAGCCCAATGATTGCCGACTTTTTAATTGTTTTACCAGCGAAAACTAACTCATCAGGACGATTATATTGAGCTTACTCACATGAGACCTACCACACAACCGCTATTACATTCATCCACAAGGCGAGTTAGGTGTAGCAATAAGCGCAGTTGGCAACGTTAGCAGTTTAGGTCATGATAAAAGTAAACCAGCAAAATGATATTAATTTTTCACTAACCTGTCATATACCTTCATTCAGATGGACAGTTCCTATATAAACATCAAGGTTATTCATACACCTTATATGTTTTGTTCGAAAATGTGCATTTAGGCGAAATCTAGGTGGTATATTACATTGTAAATGTTCATACGTAAGCATCTTTTTCCAGAATGTGCGGAATTTTCTTTAGACTACTTGTCATATTTGCACCAAAATAACTGTTCATCAAACATATACAAAAAAATACATGTTTAGGTAGGAATGATAGAATACCTAGTTCTTAATGCAATCGCAGTGTTTAAGTAATCCTTAAACAATAACCTTCATTATTACGAGCATACTTGGAGCTTAGTATGGCGTGAGTATAGGTGCATCCAAAACCCTTGTACGCAGATCTAGTAACTGTCGACTAGCTATATGAATAGTTTGGGTTACTTGCAATGATTCCATCAGAATGTTGTACAAGAGGTCCTTTTCGGAAAAACCTTGTGTTTAGAGTCCTTGTCCTCTTGTGTGATGTAGCAAGCACACAGCCAAGTGGGCGGCTCTCATCGTACAAACAAGTGGCCCAACGCAGAGACGCCACGTCGCGGAAAAGGATGTTCTTAGACATCCTTTGCCGATATTATGTGCATCAATAGCCAAAGTGGGCTGAAGTAGTATGGTCACAAAGATAACCATACACTCTATCAATTATAATGAAAACTATTGAAACTACTTTACGTATTATTTGTGACATGTATCAAATAAAATCAAAGCCGGAGATAGTATAGTCGCCTATATACGACTCAGCTTGTCCAGAAAGGAATTCAGTCCATCCCGCGCTTTCACAGAAAAGAGGAAATGGTGAAACGGTCAATCCAAGAGGATTATTCCACCTCAGACCCTAAAGATATAACACCCCCATTTCTTCTCTCACTGCCTCTTGACACTAAATCCTAGTTGGAGGGTGGTGTATTGACGTGCATGTATATTCTAATACGTATCATTGCCCATCTTATTAGCAGGCCCTAGAACAGAGCATCGTTTTCGAACTTCCACTTCCTGGTCAGGAGTTGCTGCCAACAGAGTTCTGTTTTACTCCACAGATATAATTCTAACGGATTTTATGAACCTAGAGTGTTTTCTATCCAATAGGTAATAATAATCATGCATATTGTACGAGCAAGAATTGAGTGAGGCCGTTTTAATTGGCACGATTTCCCCCAAAGTGAAAACAGCGCCCTCTGTCTTATGAATACTGCCCTGATTGTGCTTCTAAAAGGTGGAGTTCCATTGGTGTTGAAGGGGAGTGGAAGCCGTAGCTGTAAGAAGGTAAAGCACCTGTGGGCCACAGTGACAGTCTAACATGCTCTTCCCTGGTGGCAGGGCATCATCTTTGTCCTATCATCCCTCTACCGCGTTCTTCCATCCATCTCCCTTGGTTATTTTGGGCATATGCTAAAGGGGATTCCTAATCGCTGTCTGTTCATTCATCTACATCTACTCTTGCCTACCTTCGAGAAAAAACCTTTTTCCCAGGGCTTACCATGCCTGTGACATGTGCCACCTTCAAACCTCTTAGTGTGCCTTTAAAACTTGGAGTCTCTGTCTTTCAAAGATTGTAACGCTGTTAACGTCACATGCACAAGGACAGGTGAAGGTCTTTCTTCCAAACTCTAAACTCAACAATGCGGTATCAATAACAATGTATAGTAAACATAACAAGGTAGTAGACAAGACAACACGAGAGATGAAATAAGAAGAACACGATAAAGTAAGTAAGCATACTATATACAGGGTCAGTTCCAGTAGCATATTTATAATGTGAAGGGATACTGGATCGATAGAGGCAGATATGTGTTGGGGTAAGGTGACTAGGCATGCTGGAACATGACAGTCATGCTACTCAATCTCAGTATCTCTCTCTCTGTCATTATGTGGCCTGCAAGCTCTCCGTGGACAAATCTCTTTGTTCGACTGAGCATCTCTGATATCATGTCACTATTCCCTGAAACACAATAGAACAAATACTGTCATTACTTTAATGGAACAGAGAAACACCTGAGTTTCACTTAATCTTTCACAGCTAATGATGTGCATCACATTATCTCCTGTTCTTCGTCCCCATTATGAGATGCTGGCTGCCAGCGGGTTTCAAGGCCCTTTTGCTGTTGTTTCTGACAACCACCACCTCCCCTCTGTTAACTCGAAATGACACAACGACAAGGTTCCAGTTTAACAAAGTTTACTCGACTATATGAACACACTACAAGGTAGCCATTACACTCAAGGCTAGGTCCAACAACGACAACACTTCCTGCGCATGCGCACTCTTGACTGAGTGATAGCCCCGTAATAACAGAAATATAGGGATACTTAAAACATGAACTTAACACCCTCATCAGAGAACAACTTTTGAAACTTCAAGGACTCACCTGTTGTTGACATTGTTGTTTATCTGTGGGTCCCTGACTGTACATCTTGTACGGCTAGCCTGTGTTGTTTATTTATGTTGTTGTTTACCTGTGTGTCCCTGGAGTACATCTCATACTGCTGCAGCATCTGCCTGCTGACCATGGAGCCGTGGTAGACAATGACGTTGAGGTGGGTCCACGTTCTGAACTCCCTCTCCCAGTTGGCGATGGTGGAGAGGGGGGCGATGATGAGGAAGGGGCCCCTGATGCCCACACGCCAGATCTCCTCCAGAAACGTGATGGACTGGATGGTCTTCCCCAGACCCATCTCATCTGCCAGGATACAGTTCCGTCTGTCAGGGAGGAAGAGAGTGGTGGGGTGCAGGGAAGGAGTAAGGAATTGTTAGGTTAGATTACTCGTTGGTTATTTCTGCATTGTCGGAACTAGAAGCACAAGCATTTCGCTACATTCGCATTAACATCTGCTAACCACGTGTATGTGACAAATAAAATTTGATTTGATTTGATTTGAAAGGAGTGAGAGGAAGCGAGAGGGGGAGAGAGAGAGACATTACAGTCCCAAAACATGTATAGAGTAGTTGTGGTCCTGTCTGATATTGATATTAAGTGATGAGACTGGGCTGAACAGAATCCTTCCTCTAGTAGCCAGGCAGAACATTAATCTGGTTGTCCAGAGGGTGGGGGTGTTACAGTGAATCTTGACATTAATTGCAAAGAGCAGATACTCCCACTTGCTTCCTATACTTTTTTCCTTAATCTTAAAGGCTCGGTGCAGTCAAAAACAGGATGTCCTGTGTTTTATAAATATTTCCACAATATGAGGATGGAATAATACCCCGAAATTTGGAAAATTATGATAATGCCCTTTTAGTGTAAGAGCTGATTGAAAATACTGGCTGAAATTTCAGCCTGTTTTGGTGGGACGTTGTTTTGGCCTGCCTGGTGACATCACAGTAAATTAGTTGATAGACCAATAAAGAGAGTTCTAAACCTTTCTGCCAATAACAGTTAGTTTTCCCCTCCCCACTCAGACCCATCCCAGGCAGTCCTAGCAAAATTCTTGCTTGAGAAWTTGCTCTTTGCTAAGAAGCTATTTTTGTTTCTTTCTGACCGTTTTAATTGACAACAATCACAATCAAGGAACTTGATTGTTACCGAGAAATGATTTGATAGAGATAAAAAGTGCTGCATTGGACCTTTAAGAACTTCACAGCATTCTGAAACACAGTCCCAGTAGCAACACTACAGCCTGGCTACAGACAAACAGATGATTTGGGATGTGTTCCACACTCACTCGCTTTCTCTCTCTCTTGATCTGTCTCTCCATCTTTCTCTCTCCTTTGCTCTCTCTCATGCAATAAAATGCAAATTAATTACTTAAAAATCATACAATGTGATTTTCTGGATTTTTGTTTTAGATTCCGTCTCTCACAGTTGAAGTGTACCTATGATAAAAAATGACAGACCTCTACATGCTTTGTAAGTAGGAAAACCTGCAAAATCGGCAGTGTATCAAATACTTGTTCTCCCCACTGTATATATATATTTTTATTTTTTATTATTACGCACAAAGAAAATTCAAGCAGTAGGGATCTTGATCAAGGAGGAGATTGATTGTCTCTGCTGTAACCAAGAAGCGTGATCTTGCAAGCTAGCCACATAGCTAGCAAGTTATTAAACCAAATGCATAGCTGGCGCCATGAGCAGGAGATCGTTTATCTTAGATAGTTAACTGATAGTTATAAGCAGTGACGTAGCACGCACCCCTCTGAGCTTTAGGGCGCCCCAAACCCCCCAAAAAACAAATCAAAACTAAAATCATACCATTGGTATTTCAAAATACCCCGGTATATGGTATATACGACATACCTTCCAAGCCTATTAACCACATTCTTCACAGGTTTTACATACTACACCAAGCTAGAAGTCAGCAGGCTCTGGGCAAGCGTCTCCCTGTCTCGGTACAGACATGCTGTCAGCTCACTGCTTCACTGGCTTCTCTTCTGCACTACTTAGCAATCTGACAGTCCAGCCCTTGTCTCTCTGGCTGGATGCAGTATGCTACAACCACAGGATCTGAAGTATGCAGTATGCTACAAACCTAGGATCTGAAGTCTGGAACAACCCTGTGTTTCTGACTGTCAGAATCTGTTCAGGGCAGTAGAACACTGTGTGTCTGTTTGTTTGCACATGCATACAGGTACAGTGTGTGTGTGTGTGTGTGTGTGTGTGTGTGTGTGGTGAAATGTGTGGAGTGTGTGTGTGATGAAAGAATCGAGTGTGTGAAGAGAGAATGTGTTGTGTTGTGGTGGGTGTGGGGTTTGGTGTGTGTGTGTGTGTGTGTGTGTGTGTGTGTGGTGTGTGTGTGTGTGTGTGGCCTTGGGGCCCTACTGACCTGTTTGTACCAGTTGAAGAGGAGGCACACAGTTGAACTCCCTCTAGCTGGTAAGTCCCTGGAGAAGCAGTTACGTTTACTGTACTCCGTCGACTGATTCCCCTTCTTCCACAGGCTGCGTGGGACAGCGCTCCGTTGGGGAGAAGAATGTTAGAGGAAATGAGAAGGGATGAGAAGAGACGATGAAGAAAAGAAGAGAGAGAGAGAAGAGAAGGAGTTGAATAAAGAAGGAGCGAACTTACGTCTCCTCGGGGGTCTGGCCTTTGCTGCCTAGCAGGCAGCTCAAACTCCTGCATATTTACTCTGCGTCCACAATCCCCTTCATTCGGCACGATACTGTCTTCATAGGCAAGAGGAGCGACCACTATCAACCAGGTAGTACACACCTGCTGGGGAAGAGCATGAGAGGGGAGGAGGAGGGGAGGAAAGAGGGAAGAAAGAAAGAAAGGAGAAGACACAGTGAAATGCTTGCTGCGAAGAGCTCAACACAAAAGACACAGTAGAAAAATCTTCCAGCCTTTGTGTTCTAGTAGCTATGAGTGTCGTACACTACGCAAATCCTGTCTCGCCCAGCTATCCACGTCTTCAACCTCCGCATGAGCTCACGACAAAAGAACTGAATCATCTTGAACATTTCACCAATTCAATTTACTCAATTACAAACACATATGAAATTTACCAATCACACTGTTTCAGCTCTTAAGAGTACACTCTACTATCATAGAATGGTCATATAATTGCTACATATTGACAAGGCCATACTGATTCGCTCGTCCTGGTTCACCCCGGGGGGTTGAAAATATTGCCTCTCCCTCAAAAGCAACCCCTCTTTTGAGTGTGCGCGCTATTGAGAACAGGCACATTAAAAATATCATAATTAGGGACTATTATGAAAAACAATGTAAATAAACAGAGTGAGGGTGTGGAAGCAAGCCCATTTAGCAGCCATCTGAGTACAAGAACAGGTGCCAACCACGGCGGTGAGGGAAAGGATAAGTAGAGCCACACTGGGGTCCAGAAGAAAAAATAAGCAGCAAAGCCCAGAGTACAGAAGCCCAATGACGGGACGGCAGTGTATACAGGGTCGTCATATCACACCGGCAGGGTGGTGATGAGGGAGGACATCAAAAAAGCCACAACTCACCATGAGGCTTGAGCAAAAGCGGTGGCAGGAACCCCCACACACAGAGAAAGGAGAGAGGCCCAAGCGCAACCACAGAGCAGATCCTGTCGCCGCCACAGCAGGAGCGGGGACTCCCACGTCACCATCGCTTCTGGAAGAACAGGCTAGTCCGGTACGTCAGAATGGAACACCCGGCAAGCAAAGGAAGTGGCAGTAAGAACCGAGAAGGGTTCCCACAGACACGCCGCGCCCAGGGCGCAGCCACCCCACGCGCCCGCCACGCGATGCCCGCGGCCGCCCCCAGCCGGCGCGGGACGGGGCGAAGAAAGGACAAGGAGGTGTGGAAATGGGGGGGGGGGGTGCTAACATACATGCATAATGATCTGCATGTCATTATGTCAGTAAGGAGAAACACTGCATGAAACCTTCTTTACTCTTCAGTTAAAATAGACACGCACACTCTCCATCCCTCCTCACACTCAATCTCCCTCCCTCTCGTAAACACACACACACACACACACACACCAACAACACACACACACACACCACACACACACACACCACACACACACACACACACACACACACACACACACACACACACACACACACACACACACACACACACACACACCACTCACTCTCTCCCACAAATACACACTGCTCTCAACTTTTAAAACGCTAGACACCAAACAGAATTTAAGGAGCACCAGAAAGAAACAGATTTTTGAACCGTTCAGGCTAGGGACAAGTAGGGCTGTGGCGGTCACGAAATTTGTCAGCAGGTGATGTCAAGCAAATAACTGCCGGTCTCGCGGTAATTGACCATTAATTAACATAAACACATTTAGCATCTCCTGGCTTCCACACATAGCCTACAAGCCACTGATGCTGACCTTTGGAACATCTACATTTTAAAAAGTCTAATAAATCCATGTAACATAGCCTACACCTTCACAATAAATATATAATTTGTTTTAAACAGGTTTAAAAAAACATAAGAAGAAAATGTAGTCTATTTCAGAAGAACAGAATAGCATACTCTGAGTTGTCCTTATGTTAGGTCCTGATCTGGCTATGCCAAATGGCTGTAGGCTACACTAGTTCATTTAGCAGACAAGATTTGCTTAGAATTCCGTATGAAGAATACAACTGAACATAGCTGAATAAAATAGGAAGGATATTTTCTCTATTCTGTGTTGAGCGGTTAACAAAGAAACAGGTACTCCTATATGCTTAATTTAGAGTTATTAATGTAACTTTAGTTGTGATACAAATGTTGGGCTATATGTTTAGATTTTTAATACATTCTAAGGCTGCATGATGCGACTCTAATGATGATTTGAAAAAAGTCGCATGAAAGGCATGAGCTCTGCTTTGTTTCTTGCGCAGGCTGAACACACTTCATCAGTCTCTCACTCAAGCAGTTAATAATGCCTCAAATTTCCCGGCTGCATCCCCTTTGTGTGGCCGTAATGCCCCCTAAAAAAATCCATGCCTTTTGCGGCCAGCGACCGTTGTGCCCTTGGGCTGAATATAATAAGTATAAATCCCTTCTACCGGCTGCGTGCTGAATCACCTCTCACTCACATGGCTCTCCGTCACGTGATCGGGTCTTTCTCACAGGCTTCAAGTGAAGACAGACACACCGTGGACCTTATCCAATACCAAGGTGCATATTGAAGATGTTGGAAGAACTGTCCACATTTACTTTCGTCAGACAACAAGATGAGTAGGCCTGACGAACAGCAAAAGCACTAGCATATGTCAATCTACTATTCCCCATAGTACAAAGGTTGACCTACTCTATTCTGTGCAATAAATAAATATTCCAAACATAGTCTTGGACAGTTGTGGGATGCGATAGATCCCAAATTAATACAACCACTACAATCAAAAAAACTGTTTTAAGCAATAAGCCTGACGCAACAGATGAGAATGTTTAGCTTAAAATGTTGATAAACTATTAGACTATTTCTTCACATTATAAGCGCAGCAATGCGCACACGGCAGTAGGCTATAAGTGTGAATGTTCCATTAGCGGGGAAACACCACTCTCAAAAGTAACCCAAATGCAATTATGCATGTATTGCTTTTATTATAAAGGTGCATTTTTATGGTGACAATTATCTTCCCCAAACTTGATCTCACGCGCTGCGTATGTATGTCATTTAGAAGTGGATGAATGTGCTTAATTTTAAGAAGTTATTTGGCCACTATATGGCTATAGGCTATATGAGGTGTGCGAATATGATTTGAAAAAGTAGCAAAAAAAAGAATGCGCTGTTTGCCTGAAGCTGGGTATCATTCACAAGTGATAGGCTAATATTGTCACCCAGCAGACTATTCTTGATTTAATCTTGTCTTTACATATACTAAATAATATATGTGTGAAATTTGTTTTGATTTAGAATGGACCATTATCATGCACCTGTATCAAAACAGGGGTAGCTATGCACTTAAATAGAGAATGGAGGACGCTTTTCCCGTGGTTTATTTTCATGCCAGCCAGGTAGGCTATACTCCTGTTGTAAAGAGAAGCAACGTACTTAATATTATGAAAGTTGAGAAATAAATATAGTAGGCCTAGCGTATACAAAGCTGATGGGATCTTCCTCTTTTTAATAGAGGCCATCACTCTGTTCTAACGCAATTGCATAGCTTATTGAAATGTTGTCAACATGAGCTCCTCTCATGAAGTCTTTGATTAGATTTTCAACTACATTTGTATTGATGTCAGAGTGATTAGAGGGACAATAGAGTGCGGAGTACCAAGCAGTTAGCAAGTTTGGTAGGCTATTAATGACCATCAGCAGTATCAGAGCTTGGAGAAGCCTAATTACCGTGATTAAACGGTCATGTGGAATTTGACTGTCGTCATGACTCGTGAACGCAGGTGTGGCGGTAATATGGTCACCGTAACAGCCCTAGGGACAAGCCATTTTCTTTGCTGTAAAGCTGTAAGCATGCCTGTCGCGAAGTGCTGCTTCATTTCCCCTCTCTGACACTCAGGAGCAGCATGACAGTGAACTTGCAAAGTCAGATAAAACTGGCCTGTGCTCTTGGTTATAACAGGTGATGAAATTATATAATATACAAACTTTTCTGCTCGCTCTGCGTGCTGTTCCAATGTAACAAATGTACAAATGTAACAACAGAGGACTCATCAGGGTCGACATTACGAGCAGGGATGGAGGAATAGATGAGCATGAAGAGGGGCCGAAGAGAAGCAGGTCAGTGGGGGCTGGTAGGAGATGAGGCTGGCTGATTACAGCTGCAACGTGATATGTTGATGAAAGTGAAGTGGATATTATTGGACCTGCTCATACAACAGATGAGAGGCTTAAATTCAACTGGCACCAGCAGGTTCTTTAGATCGAAAGGTACTATGGTATTCTCAAATGTTGGTATCATAAGTATCATGAGGTTTTGGTACCGTGGTATTGCCGTGGTATTAACGTGATGTTACCGTGGTACCGGTACACCAAGCAACACTAGTAGTTACACCCTCAGCTAAAGTAGCAGAGACAACAACCATAATACACATGTATGGAATGACCCCATGCTTTACAATAGTATCTTCTACAAAGGAGGAGATGAGACACACTCAAGGACATACACACACACGCACACACACAATTTACAGACATACACACTCTGTCTCTCTCTCTTTCCAACAAAAGGCAGTCTAATCATCTCTCCGTTGGAGGTCATTTGTTGTGAATGAAAGAGCCCACCCCCCACTCTTACCTCTCCTGTGTCCTTGTCTTCACAATAGGACACCTCCAGTACTCTGTCTACCTCCACATAGTCAGGGTTAAAGGGATCCTCCTCCATCTAAAACACACAGGAAGACATAGTCAGGGTTAAAGGGATCCTCCCATCCATCTGAACACAACAGGAAGACATAGTCAGGGTTAAAGATCCTCCTCCATCTAAACACAAAGGAGACATAGTCAGGGTTAAAGGGTCCTCCTCCATCTAAAACACAAAGGAAGACATAGTCAGGGTTAAAGGGATCCTCCTCGTTCTAAACACACAGGAAGACATAGTCAGGGTTAAAGGGATCCTCCTCCATCTAAAACACAAAGAAGACATAGTCAGGGTTAAAGGGATCCTCCTCCATCTAAAACACACAGGAAGACATAGTCAGGTTAAAGGGATCCTCCTCCATCTAAAACACAAAGGAAGACATAGTCAGGGTAAGGGATCTCCTCCATCTAAAACACAAAGGAAGACATAGTCAGGGTTAAAGGGATCCTCCTCATCTAAAAACACACAGGAAGACATAGTCAGGGTTAAAGGGATCCTCCTCCATCTAAAACACACAAGGAAGACATAGTCAGGGTTAAAGGATCCTCCTCCATCTAAAACACAGGAAGACATAGTCAGGGTTAAGGATCCTCCTCCTCTAAAACACAAAGGAAGACATAGTCAGGGTTAAAGGGATCCTCCTCCATCTAAAACACAAAGAAGACATAGTCAGGGTAAAGGGATCCTCTCCATCTAAACACCAAAGGAAGACATAGTCAGGGTTAAAGGGATCCTCCTCCATCTAAAACACACGGAAACATATCGGGGTTAAAGGGATCCTCCTCCATCTAAAACACAGAAGAAACTAGTCAGGGTTAAAGGGATCCTCCTCCATCTAAAACACACAGGAAGACATAGTCAGGGTTAAAGGGATCCTCCTCATCTAAAACACCAAGGAAGACATAGTCAGGGTTAAAGGGATCCTCCTCCATCTAAAACACACAGGAAGACATAGTCAGGGTTAAAGGGATCCTCCTCCATCTAAAACACAACAGGAAGACATAGTCAGGGTTAAGGGATCCTCCTCCATCTAAACACAAGGTAGACATAGTCAGGGTAAGGGATCCTCCTCCATCTAAAACACAAAGGAAGACATAGTCAGGTTAAAGGGATCCTCTCTCCGTCTAAAAACACAAAGGAAGACATAGTCAGGGTTAAAGGGTCCTCCTCCATCTAAAACACACAAGGAAGACATAGTCAGGGTTAAAGGATCCTCCTCCATCTAAAACACACAGGAAGACATAGTCAGGTTAAAGGGATCCTCCTCCATCTAAACACAAAGGAAGACATAGTCAGGGTTAAAGGATCCTCCTCATTCTAAAACACACAGGAAGACATAGTCAGGGTTAAGAGGACCTCCTCCATCTAAAACACAAAAGAAGACATAGTCAGGTTAAAGGAGTCCTCCTCCATCTAAAACACACAGGAAGACATAGTCAGGTTAAAGGGATCCTCCTCCATCTAAAACACAAAGGAAGACATAGTCAGGGTTAAAGGGATCCTCCTCCATCTAAAACACACAGGAAGACATAGTCAGGGTTAAAGGGATCCTCCTCATTCTAAAACACACAGGAAGACATAGTCAGGGTTAAAGGGATCCTCCTCCATCTAAAACACACAGGAAGACATAGTCAGGGTTAAAGGGATCCTCCTCCATCTAAAACACACAGGAAGACAAAGTAAACCACCTTCATGCCATCTGAGTATGGGGAAAAACACACTGTATGACTGATGGGTGGGTTGGGATGAACATATCAAGGCCTAAAGCACACTACAGAGATGCATGCAAACACGCCTGTGCTAAACAGGCAAACACACACACACACGAACACACACACACTGGTGTGAAAGGGTCTTACATCTGCAAAGAAGTGGGCTCTCTGTGCCTGTTTAATCTTGAAACGTTTGATCTTCTGCTGAATCCTCTTGTCTTTCTCCAGCTGCTGCTCTACGGCCCACTCACAGTGGAGGTAGGAGCTGAAGGAGACCGAGGGACAACACACAGAGTAAGGAATGCACGAGAACATACACATATAGTACAAACTTCAAATAAACCTTCAATGTCTTTTATGATGTCGTACATCTTTCAAATGGATATATGTTTACTTTATGTATAATGTTCCATTTGTGTGCCATTTTGTACATTTTACATTTGTATAGGATTTACAATCTACTACACACCAAATTAGTCTTCATTTCAGAGTGACCTGGATTTTGTTCTACTGAAACTACAATGAGGTCACATGTGAGTTCAGTCAAAGGCATCTCAAAGTGGTAGTGCAAGAACTAGTAATGACAAGCTGTGTCTTACATCACTCTGTTTAACATACTGTATTTGGCTTTTTCGGTTGAATACAATCATTTAAAAATGTGAATGCAATTATCTTAGTTGGAATGAAAAAAATGCCTTACTAGTTTTTGTATTTTACAAAGAACTCTTCCACTTCTATGATAACTCCTGGAGCGACCTAGAAGAGGAACCAATATTATAGAACAGAATACAGACTAAAAGCTCTTCATACACTGAGTGTACAAAACATTAAGAACACCTGCTCTTTCCATGACAGACTGACCAGGTGAATCCAGGTGAAAGCTATGATCCCTTATTGATGTCACTTGTTAAATCCACTTCAATCAGTGTAGATGAAGGGGAGGAGACAGGTTAAATAAGGATTTTTAAGCCTTGAGACAATTGAGACATGGATTGTGTATGTGTGCCATTCAGAGAGTGAATGGGCAGACAAAATATTTTATTTCCTTTGAACGGGGTGTGGTAATACGTGCCAGGCGCACCGGTTTGTGTCAAGAACTGCAACGCAACAGCCAACTGTGGGAAGCATTGGAGTCAACATGGGCCAGCATCCCTGTGGAACGCTTTTGACACATTGTAGAGTCCGTGCTCCAACGAATTGAGGCTGTTCTGAGGGCAAAAGGGGGGTTGCAATATTAGGAAGGTGCTCTTAATGTTTTGTACACTCAGTGTATAGTAGGAAAAGACAGAGGATTGAATTCAATCAAACCCACATTGCAGAAGGTAAGTAGATGTACTACTGCAAACTAAGATACTATAGTACTACAAAGAGTGGTATGAGTGAGTGTGGCATTAAAGATAATGATTGTAATCCTACCTCATTCTTGACTATTCGAGATGACATGATCTTGTCAACAACCGCAGCATCCTCCTCACTGGGGTTTTCCTGCAACATTGACAAGATGGAAACAAACCACTTTAACAGCCCCATGTACAACTTTCATACTCCACACACCAGTTTCATGTATTTTCAATGTATATCTGAATGAAGTATGGCCTTGAGATGCATTGTACTGCTATAACACACATATTAGACTAGATAGAGCAATGATAGAGCAATGAAGAATGTATTGGTACTGTAGAACCTATCAGTCTTACAGTGTTTCCCAACTCCAGTCCTCCAGTACCCCCAACAGTACACATTGTTGTAGCCCCAGACAAACTCACCTGATTCAACTCATTGAGGGATTGACGATTAGCTGACAAGTTGAAATAGATGTTTTTGTCTGGGGCTACAGCAAAAATGTACTGTTGGGGGTACTGGAGGACTGGAGTTGGAAACAACTGGTCTAGAACAACTGAATGTTATTGAGAGTTATTGATTGCTGCCTGGGCCAGGCCAGTATCTCCTCACCACAAACAGCTGCTGTGCTGGCTCTTTGCGTGCTGCAGCAGTGCTGGTCCTCTTGGCTTTAACCATGACCTTCACCTCCTCATCAGACACCCTGGCCTCTCCCTCCTCTGCATACTTCTTCCTCTTCACCTGGCGGTTCGACCGACGSGTCTACAGGGGGGTAAGGGAAAGAGGTTTAGTATTACGGAGGTTCTGTATTATACAAATCAGTACAGCCAAAATATCAGTATAACTCTTTTCCTATGTTTTATTTGGTTAAGGCAGTCCTGTCTATTCTCAATAGTGTGTGTGCATGTGTCTGTGTGTTGTATGCACTCCGCAGCAATGTATGACATTCAAGTGTGCTTTGTGTTTATTATTAGGAAAACACATCAGAGACCCTGCTAATGACAGCCACAGTTTAATGAGATACTAAATACCATTCAGTTGAAACTAATAACGTGTCTGTGTATGAGAATAACCCAGGCTGACCATAAAAGACTCAGGCCTGCCAGGCCGAGGGGTCCCTCCTTCCCTGCCTGTCAGGTTACCTCCCAGGCTGAGGGGTCCCCTGTGGTGATGATG
This sequence comes from Salvelinus sp. IW2-2015, assembly GCF_002910315.2. Taxonomy (NCBI): domain Eukaryota; kingdom Metazoa; phylum Chordata; class Actinopteri; order Salmoniformes; family Salmonidae; genus Salvelinus; species Salvelinus sp. IW2-2015. The sequence continues at coordinate 106,544 of NW_019943451.1, read as the reverse complement.
CTGTAGCTGTCTGTCTACTAACTCCACCACTTATAGTGCAACAGACAGGAATGGAGAATCATTCTAAATGACATCTTCAGACAGCTCTAATTAAGACTGGGTGAGGGGGGATAATGAGGATAATTATACCCACACATGGGCAGGGGGGGGTAATCCCCAGTCGCTCCATACTATGACACAACCAGGGGGAGAGAGTAGTTTTTCATCCCCACTCACTGAATACTCTGTCAACTGGAACAGAGCAGATCGTCCCCCTCACTCAACACCAGTGTCTACGGATGAGGACTGTCCTCATGGTATAGAATAGGCCTACCCCTACACAATCCTCAGCTCTACCAACAACAACAGTAAATTARACTGGAGCTATTCGTTCTTGAGTTGGTTAGGCCCTGAACTAACTCTGAACCACCCGGTGTACTTTGACTCCATACCACAGCTGTGATTCCTGTATTCCACTCAGCATCAGCATCAGCATGGCCAACAAGAGAACCCAAGGACAGGGACTCTCCATGGCTTTAACTATCACAACAACACTGTCATAAGAACCAGTCTATATGACATGAATCTTTAAACATAAAGGCCTGCGTTCTGCAGACTGAGGAAATGGCCTCTCCATGCCTTTTAATAATAATACTACAATAGATAAATAAATATATTTGCCTACCCCTGCCTTAAACATCACAAAAACACTATCATAAGAGTTCTGCAGCCATAAAGAACCTGCATGTAGTCTTGGAGACATGGGGAGGGACTCCATGCCTTTAATAATCACAATAACACCGTCATAAGGCTTTTGCGTACTGCAGCTTGGAGACTGGGGGAGGGACTCACCGAGTCATCGTCTTTAAAGGATCTTCGAGGCGGACGCTCTTCATCAGACCCCTCCTCTGAAGACTCTGTCTCCCTCTTCTTCTTCATCCCTCCAAATTTAATGACGATTTTCCTGAAATAAAGATAACAGGACAAACTGTTAAATGAGATAAAAAATAGGAAAACTGGACTCTATTTTCTCCTCTTTCCCTCTGCTATGTTTRATGGAAACTGTCTCTGAATAATTGATGAACGATAATATAAAGATTGTCCTTGTTGTGCTAAATAAATGACCTCAGGAGTGTGTGCGCTGCCGTGTGGTGCAGTACAGTGTGCCGTGTTCCTCACTGCATCTTCTAAAGGCAAAAAGGAATTATTACACAAAGAATTAMAATTAAGTAAGAATAGTTATTTTGTTTCACTGTTATTACCAGTCCAGCTCGGTTTATTTTMCCTCACTTAAAATMAATGATTTAATTGTTTCCATGGTTGCTTAATGCCTTATTAAATGCACTTTCATAACCTAGAGACAAATAGTGACTGATTCAAGTAGGCTGCAGTACATTTAAGTTATAGAACTTCAAAACATACATTTTTATGGGAAGTAACCATGCAGTACAGTATTAGCTACAGTATTAGCACATATTTTAAATAAATACTTTAGCATAGTGAATGACCTAACGACCTCAATAAGGGATTATCACATTTCTTTTTAAATATATATATTCTTAAATCAATAATATAATCATGTCCCTCTTGGTTATTGTGTGAGAATCAGCTTCTAATATGTCCATAACTGTGGTGACTCAATATCTCATCATGTGCAGAATGCAGAGATATTTTTCAGGGAGAAAATATGTAGTGTGTGTGTAGTGTGTGTGTGTGTGTGTGTGTGTGTGTGTGTGTGTTTGTGCGTGTGTGTGTGTCAGAGTGTCTGCAGACAGGGAAGATATGAACCAGTAGACTGATACAATAGATCTCTGCTATGTACAGTTTGAGAGAGAGACACAAATACAGTCTCTCTCTCTCTTGTGTGCGCCTGCCTGCCTGTCTGTCCGCCCCAGCCTGCTGTGTTCTTATCAACATGTAAGACTGCACTTCCATTGCTCCATTTGTCAAGCTCTATATTGGATCAAAACAGAGAGATATAGATAGTGACTGAGCCTCCTCCCTTCTCCGTCTCTAGCTCTCTGTCTTGCCATAGATGATCCATTATATTGACCAGATACTCAAGTGGTCGATCTAACAATGAAAATACATGTCTTCAAAAATGGAAGGCAGTCGTGAGGAGGCCAGATCAGGTGGGACCATTCTAGCCAATGAGAGGGCAGGTACGTGTGTGAACAACAGACAAAACTCAGACTTTCTCTAAGATGCCGGGATGTCACATGTCCTCCTAATATCATTAGACTGGTAAGAACCTAAGCATTACCAAACTTCTATCAGATCAAATAAGCCACATCTAACACATTTTTATTTAACCTTGATTTAACTAGGCAAGTCAGTTAAAAACTAATTATTATTTACAATAACAGCCCATAAATAAGCCATTACATTTTTTGTTAACTAAATTCGACACTCATTGACCTCCATACAAAATCTCCTCTTGGTGAGCGATAATTTAAAAAAATGTACCGCCACCTGCTGGAGAAGACCGGTTTTAGACCCAGTTATCCCCCTCACTTCTTCCTCTCTGGTCTCGCTCTCCCCCCCCCCCCTCTCAGTCACCGCCTCCTGCCACCTACCTCTCTCTCTCTCTCGTCTCTCTTCCATCGCTCTCTCTCTTCCAATCCCTCCATCCCTCTCCACTCTTCCCCTCCCTCCCTCTATGGCTCAGAAAACACATAAACATGGATATGATTCAACTACCTACACAAAGAGCCAGTCCAAACTCCAAATCCACATACAGGCAGACAGACTAGCGTGGCTGGATCTAACAGGCTAATACTGTAGATGCGGTAAAGAGGTCAATTGAACTCAATTGCCATGGAATAGAGTGGGGGAAAGATCCCGAGTCTGCTCACTGAATCCCAGCAAAATTAGCATACATTTAGGATATTGTTCATATGTGTATTTCACACTATGTTGAGGTAAAAATCTGAGCAGGAGGAACACATGTTCATGGCATCATCACCAATCAACTTCATTACAGTTAAAAACGACTTTGACTACCACCACCAATTTCTGTATACCAGCTATGCTACCATCTTATACGAGCGGGAGTTAGCTATGCTAACCAGCTTATACGAGCAGGAGTTAGCTATGCTAACCAGCTTATACGAGCAGGAGTTAGCTATGCTAACCAGCTTATACGAGCAGGAGTTAGCTATGCTAACCATCTTATACGAGCAGGAGTTAGCTATGCTAACCAGCTTATACGAGCAGGAGTTAGCTATGCTACCAGCTTATACGAGCAGGAGTTAGCTATGCTAACCAGCTTATACGAGCGGGAGTTAGCGTTTAACAGTTACTTCTTTTAAACCTGAAAAGGGACAACTTATAAATATTATGCAGTGAAAACAGCCAAATATATCAAAATTGGACTTAAATAAGCACATTGTGGGCCTGTTACAATACATAACTCATGACGGATTTGAGGAATATCCACTTTGCTAGATCCAATTTGTTGAATGTGTGCCAATCTGGTCAATGGAATGGTCTGCATTCTATTAACTCCTTTACCGCATACACATTTTGTTACATTACAGTCTCATTCTAAAATAGATTCAATTTTGTTTTTCTCTCAGCAATCTACACAAAGTACACCATAATGACAAAGCGAAAACAGATATTTTTTTTTGCACGTGTATTAAAAATAAAAAACATAAATACCTTCTTTACATAAGTATTCAGACCCTTTACTATGAGACTCGAAATTGAGCTCAGGTGCATCCTGTTTCCATTGATCATCCTTGAGATGTTTCTACAACTTGATTGGTGTCCACCTGTGGTAAATTCAATTGATTGGACATGATTTGGAAAGGCACACACATGTCCATATAAGGTCCCACCGTTGACAGTGCATGTCAGAGCAAAAATCAAGCCATGAGGTCGAAGGAATTGTCCGTAGAGCTCAGAGACAGGATTGTGTCGAGACATAGATCTGGGGAAGGGTACCAAAACATTTCTACAGCATTGAAGGTCCCCAAGAACACAGTGGCCTCCATCATTCTTAAATGGAAGAAGTTTGGAACCACGAAGACTCTTCCTAAAGCTGTCCGCCCAGACAAACTAAGCAATCGGAGAATAAGGGCCTTGGTCAGGGAGGTGACCAAGAACCCAATGGTCACTGAGAGCTCTAGAGTTCCTCTGTGGAGATGAGAGAACCTTCCACACAGACAACCAGCTCTACAGCACACCACCAACTAGGCCTTTATTGTACAGTGGCCAGACAGAACCCACGCCTCAGTAAAAGGCACATGGCAGCACGCTTGGAGTTTGCCAAAAGGCACTTAAAAACTCTCAGACCATGAGAAACAAGATTCTCTGGTCTGATGAAACCAAGATTGAACTCTTTGGCCTGAATGCCAAGCGTCACTTCTGGAGGAAACCTGGCACCATCCCTACAGTGAAGCATTGTGAGCATTATGTTTTTCAGCAGCAGGGACTGGGAGACTAGTCAAGATTGAGGCAAAGATGAATGGAGCAAAGTACAGAGAGATCCTTGATGAAAATCTGCTCCAGAGCGTTCAGGACCTCACACTGGGGCAACGGTTCACCTTCCAACAGGACAACAACCCTAAGCACACAGCGAGGACAACACAGGAGTGGCTTCGGGACAAGTCTCTGAATGTCCTTGAGTGGCCCAGCCAGAGCCCGGACTTGAACCCGATCGAACATCTCTGGATAGACCTGAAAATAGCTGTCCAGCGACGCTCCCCATCCAACTTGACAGAGCTTGAGAGGATCTGCAGAGAAGAATGGTAGAAACTCCCCAAATACAGTTGTGCCAAACTTGTAGCATCATACCCAGGAGGACTCAAGGCTGTAGCTGCTACCAAAGGTGCTTCAACAAAGTACTGAGAAAAGTAACGTTTTTTATTTTTAATACATTTTCAAAAACCTGTTTTTGCTTTGTCATTATGAGGTATTGTGTGTTGATTGATGAGGGGAAAACATATTTTATACATTTTAGAATAAAGCTGTAACGTAACAAAATATGTAAAAAGTCAAGGGGTCTGAAAACTTTCCGAATGCACTGTATAAGTCAAATCAAATCAAATCAATTTGTATAGCCCTTCTTACATCAGCTGATATCTCAAAGCGCTATACAGAAACCCAGCCTAAAACCCCAAACAGCAAGCAATGCAGCTGTAGAAGCACGGTGGCTAGGAAAAACTCCCTAGAAAGGCCATAACCTAGGAAGAAACCTAGCGAGGAACCAGGCTATGAGGGGTGGCCAGTCCTCTTCTGGCTGTGCCGGGTGGAGGTTATAACAGAACATGGCCAAGATGTTCAAATGTTCATAAATGACCAGCATGGTCAAATAATAATAATCACAGTAGTTGTCGAGGGTGCAACAGGTCAGCACCTCAGGAGTAAATGTCAGTTGGCTTTTCATAGCCGATCATTGAGAGTATATCTACCGCTCCTGCTGTCTCTAGAGAGTTGAAAACAGCAGGTCTGGGACAGGTAGCACGTCCGGTTAACGGGCCTTCGTTCCATAGCCGCAGGCAGAACAGTTGAAACTGGAGCAGCAGCACGGCCAGGTGGACTGGGGAAAGCAAGGAGTCATCATGCCAGGTAGTCCTGAGGCATGGTCCTAGGGCTATAAGTCCATGCTAATACTCCTGTGTCTCTTCCCTCATCAGAACTTCGTTACTTAACTATAAAAAAGGAAAACACAGTGGCACATCCATCTCATTGAACTGTGAAAGAGTCCTTCACGGGTCCAAAAACATTGACCCATTCGAAATGGACCTGGGGCTTTCCCATCCGGACCCGATATGCATAAATATTTTTTTTTAAATATAAATAAAGACCCCTTCCAAGGGACCTGAGGACAACTAGACCCGTTCCATATAGACCTGGTCGGACCCAGACCCGGTCCTATTCGATCCGAGTGAAGGAAGCGGCAGAAAAGTATATTTGTAAGCTTCTTTAAAGAAGTGAAGCTCGGGCAGGGGCTGTGCTGTGTGTGTAGGCTACTGAGAGTGTGAGCGAGTGACACGGGAACAGGGAGGTGGGAGGATGAGACAGCAACCAACCAAGCAGACTCGCGCTATAGTAGACTAATAGCTGCCATAGATAGTTTATTTATCATCAAATAATATTTTGTCGCCTGTCTTGACTGCATCAAACTGCTAGGCTAATTGAGAATGCATGTGCTTTCTCGTCCTGCACAGTTAAACAACAACAACTCCATTCAGAATATAAAGTAGCAGCTTACCTGTTGGCGCTTGGTCGTTGTAGCCTATCATTCTCCTTTCATTTTTAATTCCATAATTTGAATTCCATCTTCCATTGATTAAATATCTCCTAACACGGAGGCTCTATGGCTGTAGCCTATTGCCGCTTTGATGACTTATGATTGGCCAACAACAACAGCAAGCTATAAGTGCCACTCTCGTTAAAAGTCCTCACCCGAGACATACCGACATACCGACATACCGTATACGTACCGTATATGTTTTATTTATTTTTATTTAACCAGGTGGGCCAGTTGAGAAAAAGTTATCATTTACAACTGCGACCTGGCCAAGATAAAGCAAAGCAGTGCGACAAAAACTACAACACAGAGTTACACATGGAATAAACAAACGTACAGTCAATAACACAATAGAAACGTCTATATACAGTGTGTGCAAATGAGGTAAAATTAGGGAGGTAAGGCAATAAATAGGCCATAGTGGCAAAGTAATTACAATTTAGCAATTAAACACTGGAGGGATAGATGTGCAGAAGATGAATGTGCAAGTAGAGATACTGGTGTGCAAAGGAGAATATATATTTTTTTAACAATATGGGGATGAGGTAGTTGGATGGGCTATTTACAGGTGGGCTATGTACAGATGCAATGATCTGTAAGCTGCTCTGACAGCTGATGCTTAAAGTTAGTGAGGGAGATATGAGTCTCCAGCTTCAGTGATTTTTGCAATTCGTTCCAGTCATTGGCAGCAGAGAACTGGAAGGAAAGGCGGCCAAAGGAGGAATTGGCTTTGGGGGTGACCAGTGAAATATACCTGCTGGAGCGCGTGCAACGGGTGGGTGCTGCTATGGTGACCAGTGAGCTTAGATAAGGCGGGGCTTTACCTAGCAAAGACTTATAGATGACCTGGAGCCAGTGGGTTTGGCAACAAAAATTAAGCGAGGACCATGTCTGTTATATGTCAGTATTGTACAGGCCTATGTCTGTACTCTATGTCTGTTCTCTCGTATCTGAAGAGGGAGATAGAGGAGACAGAGGAATCCTCCATTCAGAACAAGTTCAGAGGTTTGGTGTAAAGTGCTCTAAACACCATACATAGCCTGAGGTCTTCTCTCTGTGTGTGCTCCTGATCAGTCCTCCCTCATTCCCTCTGTCATGCACATTATCTCTCACCTTGTCTTCCTCCACCCCTCTCCCCTCCCTGTACTCTCTCACACAGCAACAGGAACAGAAGCTCTCTAGCTCTGTCTGATACCCTCCAAAACACGGCAACGCTCACACGAGCAGACACGCAGTAAGTAGATTCCTTCTCACACAACACCAACTACTCTGAAAGAGGTACTCACACATACACACGCACACAGAGCTAACTACAGTGCCCTCTGTAATTATTGGGACAGGGAAGCATTTTTATTATTTTGGTTCTATACTGCAACAGTTTGGATTTGTAATCAAACAATGACTATGAGGTTAAAGTGCAGACTGTCAGCTTTAATTTTAGGGTATTTTAAATGAACTTATGTGTATTAAAGTTAAGTATTTGGTCCCATATTCAAAGCACGCAATAACTGCATCAAGCTTGTGACTCTAGAAACTTGTTGGATGCATTTGCTGTTTGTTTTGGTTGTGTTTCTGATTATTTTGTGCCCATTAGAAATTAATGGTAAATAATGTATTGTGTCATTTTGGAGTCACTTTAATTGTAATTAAGAATAGAATATATTTCTAAACACTTCTAAATTAATGTGGATGCAACCATGATTATGGATAATCCTGAATGAGTTGTGAATAATGACGAGTGGGAAACTTACAGAAAAAGGCTAACCTCCCGTTATTATAATCGTGAGAGGTTCGCATGCCTTGGGGGTATGATATTTGTGCGTCTAACTTTCTCACTTTAATACACATAAGTGAATTTGTCTCAATACCTTTGGTCACCTAAAATGGGGGGACTATGTACAAAAAGTGCTGTAATTTCTAAATGTTTCACCTGATATGGATGAAAATACCCTCAAATTAAAGCTGACACTCTGCACTTCAACCTCAATGTCATTGTTCGATTTCAAATCCAAACTTTTCCAATACAGTATAGTGGAGCCAGGAAAACCAGCCAGCCAGTCAGTCCTCCAGCCAGTCATTCAACCAGCTAGGCAGGCATTCATCCTGCCCTGTGCTTACAGCCATTACCACAGCCTAGCCTGTCTCAGTCACACTAAGCTGGCCTCGGCCTCACACACTGGTTCTCGGCCACACGCCAGGCTAGGTCTAGGATAGGACACACACTTATATGCCTCAGGACTCTAGAGGATAGACATCACGCCCTCATGGACATTTCCCACTAAATCAGACTGATATGGCTCGGTGGTTTAGATGGAGACAAAGGGAGAGAGAGGGTGCTAGAGAGAAGGCACGAAACATACACACAAACACACACAGCAACACACACAGTGATCTATACAAATAACCTGCATTTATGTGTACACACACACACACACACACACACACACACACACAACACAACACACACACACACAACACCACACACACACACACACACACCACAACACACACACAACACACACACACACACACACACCCACACACACACACACACACACGTGGTCTGTAGGAGGCTGAGCGTTTCTCCCACTGTCTGCAATACTAGAGCTTTCATGTCTCCTTGAACATGTATGTTGTTGTAGGACTGAAGCCATCTCTCTCATTTTACTCTCCTCCTCTGGATGATTTACACTTCCACACATGACATCTTGGGGTTGCCTGGCAACGCGCCCCAGGGATGAGTTGGCAGCGTGGGTGACGGATGTGACATCACTTCCTGATTGAGTGGCGAATGGACCAAATGCTCTACTCTTGCTACGCAATGAGCAGCTGAGGAGAATGTGAAACGGCAACAAGACCCTCTAATATCAACCAGTCCAGGAAATATGACACAACAGAATGTTCTCCCACCACGGGCAGACTGAAATACGAAATAGAGAAATCCAGCAGTTTCACCCCGTATCATCAAACAGTAGGCCATATTAATCTCTCCTATGACATGTTGGTTGTTTAGCAACAAAACCAACACGGTGCGCAACTATGGGGCAAAACAGACAGGGTTGCCTTAGATCGTTGACAACACAGAACTACATTTCATTTTCAATGTTTATTGAAAATAAATAACATTTGCACAAAGAGCATCTTGTTGTTCTCAATATACATTGTTACAGATGTTTGTTAGCTAGCTAGCTAATTTTAGCCATATTAGCACGCGACATAAAATCAGTCAAAACAAGACATTGGTATCCAGAACAAGAGAAACTAGCTGAAACGAGTCACCTACGATTCCCACATGGCAGTTTCTTGTCATTGTGCTAGCTATCTGGCCATCCAGAATCACAAACAACACAAGGCCTTCTGCCCATTGAAGCGTGCACATGGTTTCCGTGATGTGTGAGCTAACCCATCCTTAGCAAGACACACTTGCTTTATCTTAACCTAACATGGCCATTACATACTGGTGACTGTCAATGGCGTACTGGACTATAGCAAAACAACCCCCCCCCCCCTCCCCCGGTAATATACCACATTAATTTGATACGTAAACCAACAGGATTACTAAACTGTGAAATTAGTGACACTTCTTCAGTTTACTTTACTGTGAAATCGTTGATTTGAGAGAGGGGGAGGAAGTAGGGCTGGAAGCGATTTGGCCAATATATTATTTCACGGTATTTAAAAGAAATTGGACGGTATGACGGTATTTGACAGTTTTGAATAATAAAAGTTGTACATTTTCTTTATGAGTAGTGAGTGATCCTAGGGTGGCAACACACATTCTAAGTGATTTCAATGAGTCTTTCTCCATTCTGATTGTTTTATACTGTTCAATTCAACTTCAATCAAAACACATTTCAGCACTTTTATCATTTCTGCATTTCATGCACTCAATTGCAGTGGTGGAAAAAGTACACAACTGTCCTACTTGAGTAAAAGTAAAGATACGTTAATAGAACATAAGTAAAAGCGAAAGTCACCCATTAAAATACTACTTGAGTAAAAGTCTAAAAGTATTTGGTTTTAAATATACTTAAGTATCAAAAGTAAATGTTACTGATAAAATGTACTTAAGTATCAAAAGTAAAAGTATGAATAATTTCATAATTCCTTATATTAAGCAAACCAGATGCCACCATTTTCTTTTTTCTTTATGGATAGCAAGGGGCACACGCCACACATAATTTACAAACAAAGCATTTGGGTTTAGTGAGTCCTCCAGAACAGAGGCAGTAGATGACCAGGGATGTTCTCTTGACAAGTGTGTGAATTGGACCATTTTACTGTCCTGCTAAGCATTCAAAATGTAACGAGTACTTTTAGGTGTCCGCGAAAATGTTTAGAGTAAAAAGTACAGTATTTTCTTTAGGAATGTAGTGAAGTAAAAGTAAAAGTAGTCAAAAATAAAAAATAAGAACAGATACCAAAAAAAAAAACTTAAATACTTTTAAGTACTACTTAAGTACTTTACACCACTGCTCAATTGAGATAATTCCCACACTACCACGTAGGGCTGCACGATATGGGCAAATAATCGAGGACTTATTTTTAACCAATCGCAATTGCGATTTGACTTGTGAATTAGAGCAAAACTGTTGGAATCATGGAAATATAATGACTATTCTAATTCTATAGTTAGAATATAATAGTGGGCACTTTGAATACAGTGTTGTTTGAGATGACAACGAATTAAAATGCCAGGGAGGAGTTATTGTGACAGGGTAGGAAGTAAAGTGTTGATATATGTTTCCTAGGGGACCCTATAAGCTTTGGCTACATTGCGTGTTCTCTCTTAGCTACTTCATGTAGCTAACATATTCTTGCTTTGCATATTCCTCTGATTTAGAAGACACTGTTGCACAAACAACATGCTGATTTAGCTCTACACCATCACTGGTATTATTAGGCTGTATTAGCTAGCTACGTTTGCGCTTACTCAGTACGTTTATTAGCTAGCTAGCTATTAGCATTAGTGGCTAACAATTAGCATCTCACAAGATTTAGGGCAACTTGCTAAGAAAAGAAAAACTAGCTGTTTGCTTATGTAAGAAACACAAACTAATAGTGTCATTATAGAACGCTGGTGGATTTATATTAAGAATCAAAGGGAAACAGCATTGTTGTCATCATCATTGTTGCAAGTGTCTCGTGGTTGAGGAACATCAAATGCGCTCCTTGAGTGACAGGGGGCGTGGCTAGGTCTGTGTGGAAAGTGGCACAGAGAGAAAGAGCAGAGAGAGATGACTCAAGTAGCAAAGTAAACTATAAAAATTGACATTACACATGGCGTATCACATTTAACAAACCAACTATTCAAATACCGGTAAAAAGGTAAAGCAAAAACCCAAACTGGTCCCTGCATCAATACCGGTATATCATAAAATACGGTATACCGCCCAGCCCTAGGAGGAAGCATTCTACAGGTTGGTAGCTGTGATGTGCGTCAGTGTTGTTGGAATGTGTACGGAGGTTTAGCAAGCCCTCAGAGAGCATGATGGGAGGACGAGGAGGAACGGAGGAGGCGTGACGCAGACACACGTGGAGCTCATCCCACATCACACAGGCTTTACAGCCTCAGAACCCAACCAAGACCATAGACTGGCTTTATACAGGCCCACCCACAGTTTACTACTAATACCACCACTACAGACGTTTCATAGGTATTACAGTTGATACATACACAGGGACACACCAACACACATACAAAGAGCAAATAACAGACCAATAGCACCATTACTGAAACCACACAGACACCGATCAGGCACCCAATACTTAGGTTAACTACAGAGGTGCCATCTCTCATCTTCTTTCTCTCTACATGTCCTTCTCCTCTCAAGTCCAGCTGTCCCCTGTGCGGTAGGTGAGTTAGGCCTTCACTCCAGCAGACAGGCTAGATAGTCTGATGGAGTGTTACAGTGATTCCCAGAGAGAGCTGTACTTCTAGTTCTAGCAGTGGCCCCGTTTGGCTCCCACGAGCAGATCCTCATCCTGCCTGGTGCCTAATAATCCAGCATTCTCCTCTCCATGCTCAGCCCCCCAGCACTGCCCTGTCCTAGTTGGCACACCACCCACCATTCTGTGTGTTTGGAGGGAGAACAGTGTGACAGTATTTTGTAGGCCGAGGGCACACTGACGTCTTCCAGGGTCCCCCGTGAGGAATGAGAACCTGTGACAGACCAGCCTACACAAGGTGCCAGTGTTACCCCCAAGTTCACTGTAGCCAGGGCCGTAACTACATATGAAGACACAGAGGTCCTCAACATGTAAAGTGTTGGTCCCATGTTTCCATTGAGCCTGAAATAAAAGATTCCAAGAAAAGGTTCCATACGCAACAAAAAGCTTATTTCTCTCAAATGTTTACATCCCTGTTCGTGAGCATTTCTCCTTTGCCAGATAATCCATCCACCTGACAGGTGTGGCATATCAAGAAGCTGATTAAAAGGCACGATCATTATACAGGTGCACCTTGTGGCTGGTGACAATAAAAGGCCACTCTAAAATGTGCAGTTATGTCACACAACACAATGCCATCAAGTAGGAATGTCTACAAGAGCTATTGCCAGAGAATTTAAATTATTTGGGCTGCAAGCGCCGAAGCCGGGCACAATATGACAACAGCCACTTCAAGTGCAGGGCGCGAAATTCAAAATATATATTTTTTTTAAATATTTAACTTTCACACAATTAACAAGTCCAATACAGCAATGAAAGATAAACATCTTGTGAATCCAGCCAACTGTCCGATTTTTTTTTATGTTTTACAGCGAAAACCACGTATATTTATGTTTAGCTCACCACCAAATACAAAAAAAAGGACACGACATTTTTCACAGCACAGGTAGCACATGCACAAAACCAACCTAACTAACCAAGAACCAACCAAACTAACCAAGAAACAACTTCATCAGATGACAGTCTTATAACATGTTATTCAAAAAATCTATGTTTTGTTCGAAAAATGTGCATATTTGAGCCTATAAATCAGTTTTACATTGAGCTACCATCACAGCTACCGTCAGAAAATAGCACCGAAGCAGCCAGAGTAATTACAGACACCAACGTCAAATACCTAAATACTCATCATAAAACATTTCAGAAAGAATACATGGTGTACAGCAAATGAAAGACAGGCATCTTGTGATTCCAGCCAATATTTCCAATTTATTAAGTGTTTTACAGCGAAAACACAATATATAGCATTATATTAGCTTACCACAATAGCCAGAAACACAAGCCATTTACCAGCAGCGAAAGTTAACGATCGTAACAAACCACAAAAGATATATAATTTTTGACTAACCATGATCAGCTTCATCAGATGACAGTCCTATAACATCAGGTTATACATACACTTATGTTTTGTTCGAAAATGTGCATATTTAGAGCTGAAATCAGTGGTTATACATTGTGCTAAGTAGCATCTTTTTCCCACAAGTCCGGATATTTTTCTGACACTCACATATTCTGAACCAAATAACTATTCATAAACATTACTAAAAAACATGTGTGTATAGGAAATGATAGATACACTAAGTTCTTAATCCAATCGCCGTGTTAGAATTCTAAAATAATAACTTCATTACGACATCAGCTTAAGTTATAGCGAGAGAGTGCCCAAATCTGGGCGCAAACTACTAGTACAACATGTTCGACAGATTATGAAACTAGCATCATAAAATGGGTCCCTACTTTTGATGAGCTTCTATCAGAATGTTTTACAAGGGGTCCTTTGTCCAGAACAATCGTTGTTTGGATTAAGAATGTCCTCTTCTCCAGTCAATTAGCACGGAAAGCTAGCAAAGTGGCGCGAAGCTCTCCTTCCTGAACAAAGGCAACACAACGCAACACGCCTAACGTCCCGAATAAATTTCAATAATCTAATAAAACTATATTGAAAAAACATACTTTACGATGATATTGTCACATTTATCAAAAAAATCAAAGCCGGAGATATTAGTGGTCTATAACGACAGCTTTCCAGAAGGCAATTCCAGGCTCCTTCTCGCGCTTTCCAGAAAACAGGAAATGGGTGAACACGTCATGCCAAGAGCTTTTATTCCACCTCAGACCAAGATAAACACTCCATTTCTTCTCTCACTAACTATTGACATCTAGTGGAAGGTGTATGACGTGCATGTATACTAATACGTATCAAGCCCATTTATAGGCAGGCCCTAGAACAGAGCATCGTTTTCAGATTTTCCACTTCCTGATCAGGAAGTTTGCTGCCAAATGAGTCCTGTTTACTCACAGATAATAATTCAAACGGTTTTAGAAACTAGAGAGTGTTTTCTATCCAATAGTAATAATAATATGCATATTGTACGAGCAAGAATTGAGTACGAGGCCGTTTGAAATGGGCACATTTTATCCAGGCTACTCATACTGCCCCTGCAGCCCAAAGAGGTTTTTAATGTTAATTTCTCTACCATAAGTCGCCATCAACATTGTTTTAGAGAAGTTGGCGGTACGTCCAACCAGCCTCACAACCGCAGACCACGTGTAACCCCACCACCCCAGGACCTCCACATTACATTTACATTTTAGTAATTTAGCAGACGCTCTTATCCAGAGCGACTTACAGTAGAGTGCATACATTTTATTACATTTTTACATACTGAGACAAGGATATCCCTACCGCCAAGAGCAGACCGCTCTTATCCAGAGCGACTTACAGTAGAGTGCATACATTTTATAACATTTTTTTTTTTTTTTTTAACATACTGAGACAAGGATATCCCTACCGGCCAACACCTCTCCTAATCCGGACGAAGCTATGCCAATTGTGCGTCGCCCCACGGATCTCCCGGTTGCGGCTCACGTCGGACAGAGCCTGGGCGCGAACCCAGAGACTCTGGTGGCGCAGCTAGCACTGCGATGCAGTGCCCTAGACCACTGCGCCACCCGGCACATCCAGCTTCTTCACCTGCAGGATCGTCTGAGACCAGCCACCCGGACAGCTGATGAAACTCTGGGTTTGCACAACCGAATAATTTCTTCACAAACTGTCAGAAAGCGTCTGAAGGAAGTTCATCTGCGTGCTGGTATTCCTCACCAGGGTCTGACCTGACTGCAGTTTGGCGTCGTAGCCGACTTCAGTGGGCAAATCCTCACCTTAGATGGCCACTCGCACGATGGAGAAGAGTGCTCTTCAAGGATTAATCCCGGTTTCAACTGTACCGGGCAGATGGCAGACATCGTGTATGTTGTCGTGTGGGCGAGCCATTTGCTGATGTCAACGTTGTGAACTGAGTGCCCATTGTGGTTCTGGGGTTATGGTATGGGCAGGCATAAGCTAAGGACAACAAATACAATTGCAATTTATCGATGGCAATTTGACTGCACAGACGAGATTAGATCCTGAGGCCCATTGTTGTGCCATTCATCTGCTGCCATCACCTCAAAGATCAGAACGCTTATATTCATGATCTGACTGAGTTCTAATCGCGCCTGTCTCTTTGCGAACGAGTGGAATCATGAACAGTGATTTGTTTATGTTCCCCTGCATCCTCCTGATTTTCCTCCCTGGTTTGCTTTTTTAACAGCATTATTCACCACTCTCTCAAACGGCTAACTCCGCCCTCCCTTGGCACAGGCCCGACGGTGTGAGACCTGAAACAAACTACCCCAGCTCAGAGTCGGCTCAAATAGGCAACGAGAGACACTGCTGACAGTGTGTTTGCGAGATGCAAAAACAGACTCTGGGAGAATGAGTGCCCGACTGGTAAATAGTCGCTCAGTCAGTCAGGTGGCTAGATGCCGGCAGAGACTTCTATTGCAGTAACTTTGAAGGGCTCTGGCTAGTGTTACTTACCCAGCTAGAAGGATGAAGTAAGAAGCGAACGTTAAAAGAAGCCTACCTAAATAGGCTACTAAGTTCTCATATTAACTTTGCTGTACAGAGAGTAGGCTACTTAGACAGACAGTGAGGTGGTACTCAGTGGTGAGGCTGAGGCAGCCTGAAATGCATGCAGGAGGAAGTAGACGAGACAGAGAGAGAGAGAGGAAGCAAGAGAGATTACTATGGTGGTTCCCAAACTTGGGGTCGGGCCCCACGTAGGGTACCCTAAGAAAATCTATACTAATTAGGGGTGTAACGATTCATCGATACACATCGTCCTTGATTCAAATGTTTAAGATAGGACAGCATTGGTCGGTGTAGCCCAAACCAATCCACATATAACCCGCATAATCAATTCAAACATTACGAATCACCGATTCTCTCACACACACACACGCACACACGCACGCACGCATATAACACGCATAATCAATTCAAACATTACGAATCACCGATTCTCTCACACACACACACACACGCACGCACACACACACACGCGCAAACAGATCCAGCTCAGAGAGGCCCAGCTCTATCAAACTGTATCCCACTGAATCATTTTAAACTGAAACGGATCGTTCCTGTATTGTATCCGAGCCCATGTATCTAGATACGTATCGAATCATCCTGAAAGGGAAACATACATCCCTTTTACTAATCTTATCAAACAAGTTAGGAACTTWAAAAAAACAAGACATGTTTCAATATGAACACCTCCACATGGTCTATCTTCCCTACAGGCCTACATTAAAATGCTATCATAACGGAAACAATACAGCTCTAAAAACATCATACGTTTACGTAACGTCATACGTTACCCACCTTTTTTACCACTACATCACTGATATTATTACAGAATCGTAAGTAATATTCTAATAATTCATCTGAACGTGATAATACGATAATCTGTATGCTCCATTGATGTCAGTTTGTGTGGCACTTGATTAGTAATGCCTAGGAATACAAATGTCAACGCTATGTCATTTGAGAAAAGAGATGTATGTAAAGAGTTGATGATTTTATGTCATTCGTCATTAGAACTGACTAAACAGTCACTGATGCTACGTGTCAGTGTGAATCAGTTCTCCTATTCCCCCTTTCAGGGTATAACATTACAACTGTATAGCTAAAAGGCTACGTGTTTGTAGATGGACTGAGATGAATGAACCTCCGGCAGCGGATGGAGTGTGTAGAATGTGTGTGTGTGCGTGTGCGTGTAACACAGTGGAACCTATCCTGAGGGGATTACAGTGACAGTGGTGCTGCTGGCTCTGTGCTGCCTGGGATCCGTGAGAAAATCCCCCTCCTTATGAATGGCCGTGTAATCTTCCCCCTCTCCAACACACACACACACACACACAGCTTGGTGATGGAAAATATCAGCAGAGTGCAGGAACCTGCACAAGGGATTTATGCTTTGTTCTGCATGCAGTCGACTTATGAGCTCACACACACACTAACATATTGACAAAACACACACACACACACACACGCACACATGCATACACACAAGCAAAAGCATTCACACACCCATATGCCCGCATATGCTCACATACCCGCAAACACACACACACCATTCGCATGCCCACGCACGCTCGCACACATGCACACACACAAAGGATTATAAAAAACACTTAATTAAGAAAACAGCTTTGGGATTTTTAATCAGAGTGTGAGTGAAGAGGATTAGATAGGAAGACTATACTGCGTGGCAGGCAGGCCAGGAGATATGAACCCAACCCTCTCTAAACTGACTCTACTGTCGTCTATAGGCCTACCCTAAACCCCCATTTTATATTGTAATTGATCTCGCTTGCACCATTTTGTTAGATGTTTCACAGTAGACAACAGTGTAGTATCAGCACATTCAGATCACGCCTGCTGCCCTGCACACACGCACACGCACACACAGAGGAAGCTTTCTGCTAACAGCCCCCAGCATGTTAGGAAGAAACCATATCTGGGGAGGAATATTTAGTGAGAGAGGGAGGGAGGAGGAGAATAGGAATAAAGAGGCAGGTGCTTTACAATAATGTTTTCATCTCCTGATGAGCTTGTTTTTCACCAGGTAGGTAGCTATAAAAACACTGTGCAATTTCAGAAAGAAGTGTGTGATCAGCCAACCCTGACTTCTAGCTGTAACCCCCTCAGGACATTTGATTTGAGGCTTTCCCCTCCATCCCACCTACCCTCCATCCCCCCTACCCTCCATCTCTCCCTACTCTCCATCCCCCCCTACCCCCCCTACGCCACTAAACCCTCCCTACCCTCGATCCGCCCCCAACCCTCGATCCCCCCTACCCCCCACCCTCCACCCCCTCAATACCTACCTTCCATACCCACCCTCCATCCCCTCCCTACCTACCCTCCATCCCTTCCCAACCTACCCTCCATCCCCCCTACCCTTCATCCCCTCCCTATCCCTCCATCCCCTAACTACCCTCCATCACCTACCTACCCTCCCTACCATCCATCCCCTCCCTACCTACCCTCCCTACCTACCCTCCATCCTCCCTACCTTACCTCCATCCCCTACCTACCTACCATCCATCCCTTCCTAACCTACCCTCCATCCCCTCCCTACCTACCCTCCATCCCCTCCCTACCCTCCATCCCTTCCCAACCTATCCTCCATCCCCTCCATTCCTTCCCCGTACCCTCCATCCCCCTCCCTACCCTCCATCCCTTCCCAACCTATCCTCCATCCCCTCCATTCCTTCCGTACCCTCCCTGCCCCCCCCCCCCCCCCCCATTTTACTGACCCATGTGTAACACTGCACATGGGAGACTGACTGGGAGGGGGGGACTCAGTCTTCCCCTCCCTCATCTTGTCCTCTAGTCCCATAACCCTCCCTCACCTTGTCCTCTGGTCCCATACCCCTCCCTCACCCTTGTCCCTCTGGTCCCATACCCCTCCCTCACCCTGTCCTCGGTCCCATACCCCTTCCTCACCCTGTCCTCTAGTCCCATACACCTCCCTCACCTTGTCCTCTGGTCCCATACCCCACCCTCACCCTGTCCTCTGGTCCCATACCCCTCACTCACCCTGTCTCCTCTGGTCCATACCCCTCACTCCACCTTGTCCTCTGGTCCATACCCCTCACTCACCCTTGTCTCTGGTCCATACCCCTCCCTCCCCTTGTCTCTCTGGTCCCATACCCCTCCCTCACCCTTGTCCTCTGGTCCCATACCCCTCCCTCACCCTTGTCCTCTGGTCCCATACCCCTCCCTCACCCTTGTCCTCTGTCCATACCCCTCCCTCACCCTGTCCTCTGGTCCCATACCCCTCCTCACCCTTCCTCGTCCCATACCCCTCCCTCACCCTGTCCTCTGGTCCCATACCCCTCCCTCACCCTTGTCCTTCTTCCCATACCCCTCCCTCCCTCACCTGTCCTCTAGTCCCATACCCTCACTCACCCTGTCCTTCTGGTCCCATACCCCTCACTCACCCTTGTCCTCTGGTCCCATACCCCTCACTCACCTTGTCCCTCTGGTCCCAACCCCTCCCTCACCTGGTCCTCTGTCCATACCCCTCCCTCACCCCTGTCCTCTGGTCCATACCCCTCCCTCACCCTGTCCTCTGTCCCATACCCCTCCCTCACCCTTGTCCTCTGGTCCCAAACCCCTCCCTCACCCTGTCCTCTAGTCCCATACCCCTCATCACCCTTCCTTGGCCCATACCCCCTCACCCTGTCCTCTGGTCCCATACCCTCCCTCACCCTTGTCCTCTGGCCCATACCCCTCACCCACCCTTGTTCCTCTGTCCCATACCCTCCCTCACCCCTGTCCTCTGTCCCATACCCCTCCCTCACTCTGTCCTCTGTCCCATACCCTCCCTCACCCTTGTCCTCTGGTCCCATACCCCACCCTCACCCTGTCCTCTGTGTCCCATACACCTCACTCACCCTGTCCTCTGGTCCATACCCCTCACTCACCCTGTCCTCTGGTCCCATACCCCTCCCTCACCCTTGTCCTCTGGTCCCATACCCCCCTCACCCTTGTCCTCTGGTCCCATACCCCTCACTCACCCTTGTCCTCTGGTCCCATACCCCTCACTCACCCTTGTCCTCTGTCCCATACCCCTCACTCACCCTTGTCCTCTGGTCCCATACCCCTCACTCACCCTTGTACTCTGGTCCCATACCCTCCCTCACCCCTGTCCTCTGTCCCATACCCCTCCTCACCCTTGTCCTCTGGGCCCATACCCCTCCCTCACCCCTGTCCTCTCCCATACCCCTCCCTCACCCTTGTCCTCTTGGTCCCCATACCCCTCCCTCACCCTTGTCCTCTGGTCCCATACCCCTCCCTCACCCTTGTCCTCTGGTCCCATACCCCTCCCTCACCCCTGTCCTCTGGTCCCATACCCCTCCCTCACCCTTGTTCCTCTGGTTCCCATACCCCTCCCTCACCCTGTCCTCTAGTCCCATACCCCTCACTCACCCTTGTCCTCTGTCCATACCCCTCCCTCACCCTTGTCCTCTGGTCCCATACCCCTCCCTCACCCTTGTCCTCTGGTCCCATACCCCACCCTCACCCTGTTCCTCTGGTCCATAGCCATGTCTAAAGGCGTCCGCATGCTTCCCATCCGAAACAGTTCGGAACAGTTTGTGCATATATTACGACAACATTTTGTGATGTTTTTGTTTGTTTTGTTCTTCGGCAAGGGTTTTTCGGCTGTTTGTGCACATTACATTTTTTCTGAGGCAAGCTGAAGTCGGTGGCTGAAGTCTATGCCCATTCGTCAATGATTGGTCAACAGTAGACTCTTCAATTAAGAGACGACTTGTTTACATAGCAAAAAAGTTCTGAGAAATACTGCACCAAACATCTTATAATTAAAATTACTGAGAAATACTCACCAAAAATCTTTAATGTAAAATTCTGGATAAAATACTGCACCAAACATTTAGTTAGATGTAAAATTACTGAGAATACTGCACCAACATCTTAGTTAGATGTAAAATTACTGGAGAAATACTGCACCAAACATCTTAGTTAGATGTAAAATTACTGGAGAAATACTGCACCAAACATCTTAGTTAGATGTAAAATACTGGAGAAATACTGCACCAAACTCTTAGTAGATGTAAAATTACGGAGAAATAGCCACCAAAATCTTAGTAGATGTAAAATACGGAGAAATACTTACCAAAACATCTTAGTAGATGTAAATTACTGGAGAAATACTGCACCAAACATCTTAGTTAGATGTAAAATTACTGGAGAAATACTGCACCAAACATCTTAGTTAGATGTAAAATTACTAGGAGAAAATAACTGCACCAAAACATCTTAGTTAGATGTAAAATTACTAGAGAAATACTGCACCAAAACATCTTAGTTAGATGTAAAATTACTGGAAAATACTGCACCAAACATCTTAGTTAGATGTAAAATTACTGAAAGAATACTGCACCAAACATCTTAGTTAGATGTAAAATTACTGGAGAAATACTGCACCAAACATCTTAGTTAGATGTAAAATTACTGGAGAAATACTGCACCAAACATCTAGTTAGATGTGAAATTACTGGAGAAATTACTGCATCAAACACTTAATAGATGTAAAATTACTGGAGAAATACTGCACCAGACTCTAGTTTGACTGTGTGACTAAGATCTACCTCCCTGCTCAAAAACGTCTAAATTAATGACAGATGTCTTGAGTTTTATCTTAGATTAATTCTGACTATTTTCAGGAAGTGTATTACTGGCTACGGCATCTCAAAATGGACACAAACAGACTATTGCGTTTTTTTCTTGTTTTTCAACCGAAGGTCTTTTAAGGAGTATGTGAGCACACTCGTTCTGTTCAGCTAGCCAAGTTCAGCTAGACGCCAGCCGAGCTGAACCATGCTGACACCTTAACAATCATTGTGCTGGGTGGTCTTTACAGTACACACAGGCTACTCCCCCCCCCCCACCCGCAGGCTCCTACAGCCAGCCTGATAATACTATTAGCTCAGTCCCAACCCCCCACTCAGACAGGGCATGCTTGTCACATGGCGAGAAACATGCAGGCACATATGCATGCACACAGACACTTATGTTTGGATATACTCACCACACAATCACGTACATACACCCTTATATTATACTGTATAACTACCATATTAAACACACACATTCAATAACACATCTAGAGACAATTACGACAACACACACACACACACACAACACACACACACACACACACACACACACACCACACACACACACACACACACACACACACACACACACACACACACACACACACACACAGCAGAGGCAGGAAGGTTAGTGCCTCTGCAGCGGTGCGGTGCTGACAGGAGAAGGCTGAGCGTTAATATTTACATGAGAAGAACCCTGTGAGGGCAGACACACCACACTGGGTACCTCTGTCTAAATGGAAACCTCCCCAGAGCAGCATGTTCCTGCGGTCTTCATTACCCTGCGCCGAGGATGATCGCTCACACTGTACTGCACCACACCTCTCTCACAACACACACACACACACACACACACACACACACACACACACACACACCACACACACACACACACACACACACACACACCACACACACACACACACACACACACACACACACACACACACACCACACACACACACACACACACACACACTGCACTTGGCACACACTGCACTGGCACACACATGTACGATGGCCACATTGGCACACAGTGACAACAGAAAGCACAAACACAAACGAGACAGAACAGAGGACACAAACATACAAACACATGCTATGCTACTGTACCAACCCACTCAAAGCAACGAAAACATCCTTTCATATAGACACACTGTAGAACAACAGTCTTCAACACACACACACATATAAACAAAGGCAAAAGCCTTGCGAGAGGGGTCGGTCAGAGTAAAACATCCTCTTCTCTCCTCTGCATTGAGACAACATCCCTACTGTGACCATCCCTCCCTGTAGCGGGCAGAGTCCATGCATGGTTTTCTAGTGTATGGCCTGGCACTGGGGTGTCAGCCCCTCTCTGCTCTCCCTGCTCTGGACAGATCTCCACAGACACTACTGTAAATCAGACACCTGGGGAGGAAGGCTTTGGGACTGTCTCATAGGATCACTAGCACAATCCTACATGTCAGAGAGGAGACTGAGGAACTCTGGGATGGATCAACCTGTACTGAAGGAAGTTCATTCTTTAGATGCAGGACAGGACTAAACTTGTTTTTCATTTAGCAACATTATGTACAGGCCAAAACACTTAACTATAATGAATTTAGGCTAAGGTATGTAAGAGATGACGCTACATGTTAAAAGAAAGAGTAAAGAGCTTTGATATACTTTGATATTTCAAAATGGCTGGAATGTATGACATAACAAGCTTCATGAAAGAAGCATTGAAACAATAGTGGAAAGACTAGGTTTCATTTTGTGTTTAGCCTAGTTTCACAAATCAGACCTTTGCTTTACAAGTTCTACACTGTGTAAAAATAGGTTAGGTTACATACAATAGCATATCATATAAAGTAAGGCTAGGGCATACTACTAACTTWGTGATGTTAGTAATAATCTCAGACATGACAAAGAAATAACACCTTAATGAGAATAGGGAAAAGTTCAAATAAATAGGCCTAAGTCAACTTCCAGTGATACAACAAATAATGTAGGTTTAAATGCTAATACTGTAGCTTCACTTCCTTGGTACATTTTGGAGAAAATGTATGCTCAGTTTGTCACGCATGGCATTGGGGTACAGCTAGCAGCATTTTAGCCAAAGACTGTTACACTAGCTGTCTAGTCTGTGTTTTATAAATGTGCAATAAGCATAAAACACATATATAGAACTGTCAACTCATTCTCATTCTGAGAATTAAGGTAGGCCACTTGATTTCAACATCTGAATAAAGTGGACAGGATAACATGCTGTTAAACAGTTGGAGACAGAAGGGTGTGTTCATAACGATTCACTAACACGTGGACTTGAGAGATTGCTGATGAGACCTGTGTTAATTATCTATAGCCTAATGCCTGCTACAAGAAGTTAGTCGTTATTAGTGAATGTGCATTAGTCATGATTCTAGTTAAACTTGTAACAAAAAATAGCCTTTACATAGACGGACTTGAGAGCCAGATCATTGATTATTGCAAAAAAAAGCAGGTTAAACTATTTTGATCAAATAATTAAATTATTATTGGGTCTTATGGTTGTGGAAGGCTTACATTTAGCCTAAGTATAACTTCACAAGCCCTGAATTAGATTATTGCTGACTGTTTGAAATGAAGTGTCTCATTGTACAACAACGCTTATTTAGAGAAAACATGAGGGTAGGCAACAACACATCCGCCATGCTGACCCTCAATACGGGGCCCCTCCGGGGTGCGTGCTTAGTTCCCTCCTGTACTCCCTGTTCACACATGACTGTGTGGCCACACACGACTCCAACACCATCATTAAGTTTGCCGATGACACAATTGCTGGCCTGATCACCAATGACGATGAGACAGCCTATATGGAGGAGGTCAGAGACCTGGCAGCGTGGTGCCAGGACAACAACCTCTCCCTCAACGTGGGCAAGACAAAGGAGCTTATTGTGGACTACAGAAAACTGAAGGCCGAACACCCCCATTCACATCGACGGGGCTGTAGTGGAGTGGGTCGAGAGCTTGAAGTTCCTCTGTGTCAACATCTCTAAGGACCTATCATGGTCCAAACACACCAACACTGTCATGAAGAGGGCAAGACAACGCCTCTTCCCTCGGGGAGCTGAAAAGAGTTGGCATGGGCCGTCAGATCCTCAAAACGTTCTACAGCTGTACCATTGAGAGCATCTCGACTGGCTGCATCACCTCTTGCTATGGCAACTGCTTGGCATTCGACCGCAAAGCACTACATAGGGTAGTGCGAACGGCCCAGTACATCACTGGGGTCGGACTCCCTGCCACTCAGGACCTCTATACCAGGTGGTGTCAGAGGAAGGCCCAAGAAATTGTCAAAGACCCAGCCACCCCAGTTTTGTTCCCTCTGCTACCGCACGGCAAACGGTAGCGGAGCGCTAAGTCTGGGACCAAAACATTCCTGAACAGCTTCTACCCCCAAGCCATTAGACTACTAAATAGTTAACCAAATAGCTACCCGGACTATCTACATTGACCCTCTTTGCACTAACTCTTTTTGACTCTGTACACACACACTGGACTCTACCCACACATGAACACTCCAACACATGAACACACACACTTACTCACACAACACGTACACACAGGCACATTGTCGCCACACAAACACTTACACACTTATCACAGTCACTGCTGCTACTGTCTGTTATCTATCCTGTTGCATAATCACTTTAACCCTACCTACATGTACATATTTACCTCAATTTCCTCGTACACCTGCACAGACTCGGTACTGGTACCCCATCCTGCATTTTTAGGAAGAGCCCGTAAGTAAGCATTTCACTGTTAGTCTACACCTGTTGTTTAAAATGTGATTTCATTTTTATTTGATTTGTTGTTTATGTTGGCCAATCAAAGCGGCATATAGGCTCAATGTGTAGCAAGTGGAGTAAGTTCACTAATGCAATGCAAGATGGAATAAAAATGACAGAATTAAAAGTTAGCAAAATGGGAAGTAGTAGGCTACAAGGAGCAACCAACAGGTATGTAGGCTGTTGTTTTATCTGAATGGGGTTGGGGAGAAAGCACAGCATGTGGCCTCAATTAGCCCAGCTAGCTAGCTTCTCTAGGCTACTCCAGTCAAGACCGGCCGGCACTGTTATATGGGATGATAAATAACATTGTGGCTGCTACAAGTTAGCTAGTCTTGGCTGTAACCGAGTTGGCGCCTTGACGTCTCTTTCTTTCAAGAGAGAGATTCGAGAAGAAGGCTGTGGAGGGTTAACTGAGGGGAAAGATGATGTGCTGAGAGAGGCTGTGGGAGGTTAACTGAGGGGGAAGATGATGTGTGAGAGAGGCTGTGGAGGGTTAACTGAGGGGGAAGATGATGTGTGAGAAGGCTGTGGAGGGTTAACCGAGGGGAAGATGTGTGAGAGAGGCTGTGGAGGGTTAACTGAGGGAAGAAGATGTGTGAGAGGAGGCTGTGGGGTTAACTGAGGGGAAGATGTGTGAGAGAGGCTGTGGGGGTTACTGAAGGGAAGATGACTGTGAGAGAGGCTGTGGAGGTAACTGAGGGGAAGATGATGTGTGAGGGGCTGTGGAGGGTTAACTGTGGAGGGGAAGATGATGTGTGAGAGAGGCTGTGGAGGGTTAACTGAGGGGGAAGATGATGTGTGAGAGAGGCTGTGGGGGTTAACTGAGGGGAAGATGATGTGTGAGAGAGCTGTGGAGGGTAACTGAGGGGGAGATGATGTGTGAGAGAGGCTGTGGAGGTTAACGATGTGTGAGAGAGTTGTGGAGGGTTAACTGAAGGGGAATGTGAGAACTAGGAGCTAAATATCTAACTATTCAGTCTGAGATTCAGGAATGTAGGTTTGGTTTGGTAACATGAGAATAATGGAGCATAGTGTGTGGGGTGGGGGGATTATTGTGTGTGTGTGTGTTAACGACACAAGATCATCCACTTCACAGGAAATGACATTAAGATCAGGCCGGAGTCCTTTGTAATACACAGCTCTTTCCAGTCTTGCTATTAATGCAGATGTATGTATGTTACAATGACATCATCCTGTTGGTATATGTGTTCCCTCAGTCTGATTAATATCCCCCTCCTCTCTCTCCTCTTCTCTCCAGCCTCCAAGAACAAGAATGCTAATGGTCCCAACAGCCACACAGCAGCGCGGGTCCTCAGCCCCCCGATGAAGAGCAGCTCATCCTCCTCGTCTTCGTCCTCCTACAGCTCGTCATTGGAGAAGCGGGCCCAGCGGAGGCTGGTGAAGGAGCAGAGGGAGCAGCAGCAGCAGCAACTGATGGAGGAGGCTGGGGAGGACAAGCAGCAGAAGGCTAACAGGATCATCCATGAGGCCATTGCTAAGGCCCGGGAGAGAGGAGAGAAGAACATCCCGAGGGTTATGAGTCCAGAGAGCTTCCCCTCTGGGAGCTCCTCGGCCCACAGGAGAGAGAGGGAGAGGGACAGAGACAGAGACAGGGAGAGGGACCGAGGCAACAAGACCAGGACCAAGGCCTCCAAGAAGGCCCGCATTGTGCCCTCGTCCAAGCCCAAACAGAAGGCCAAGATCGGGTAGGTGTCTCACTGACCTTGTCCATATGCCTCACTATGCCCTTATAACACCACAGCTGTATGGCATGATATAGGGCCACAGTGTTGTATTTCTTTTGAAAAGTAATTTCAGTGGCCTTCCACATTAATCTACCATTTTTGTTTTGCTCTGCATCCTGTCTAAAGCAAGTTGTGTCACACTGTCAATTCTCCTTTACGGCTTGGCTTCCTTAGTGCCCATTCATTCTTGGAGCACAATAGAATAGCTAGATGACTAGCTGCTAGCAGCTGCTAGCTTGACAGACATAGCTGCTCGTAAAATAGTAGCTGCCAAGATGGCAGCTCAAAGTTCATTTTAAAATTCATGACACAAACGACAGGAATGAGCAACAACTGGCTGCTGTTAGCATTTAGGCTAGCTTGCTGGAAATAGGACAGCTAGGTTATGACAGAGACTAGTGGATATAGGGATGTAGTATACACTGTATGCAGTTCCTTCCCCCTGTACAATGAAATTGTGTTGTTATACTGTAAGCCACACCCAGTGTGAGCTCATGTAATATCTGACCTGAGGCGGAGAAAGACAGGCGCCAGGCTTGGAGACAGGAAGAAGGCAGCCAGGCTTGGAGACAGGAAGAAGGCAGCCAGGCTTGGAGACAGGAAGAAGCAGGCAGGCTGGAGCAAGAAGACTGGGCAAGCTGACTGCTGGGAGGCAGAGAAGACATGCAGGCAAGCTGGGAGGCAGGAAGACATGCAGGCAAGCTGGGAGGCAGGAAGACATGCAGCAAAGCTGGGAGGCAGGAAGACATGCAGGCAAGCTGGGAGGCAGGAAGACATGCAGGCAAGCTGGGAGGCAGGAAGACATGCAGGCAAGCTGGGAGGCAGGAAGACATGCAGGCAAGCTGGGAGGCAGAAGACATGCAGGCAAGCTGGAGGCAGGACAGACATGCAGGCAAGCTGGGAGCAGGAGGACATGCAGGCAAGCTGGGAGCAGGAAGACATGCAGGCAAGCTGGGAGGCAGGAGGACATGCTGGGAGGCAGGAGGAGGAATGTGTATATGTCACTCAGGTCATCACCAGGGCGGTTATGGAAGCTGTGAAATGAACCAACCAGGGATAGAGAGAGACACTCTAGTTTCATATTCTCATTAAGCGAGCAGGGCTGAGGACAACAATGGCCGACTATATTGTCTCCCTGCCTGCTTCCCTGCTCATGATTAATGATTATATGAGCTTGGTTGCTGCATGTGGAAATGGCAGTAACAGATAATGGATTTTGCTCTGTTTGTGAGAGATGAAGATAGAGGAGAGAGATAGTGGTGTGCAGATGTTAATGAGGGAGAATAGACATCTGTCAGGAGGGTTGGGCTGAACCGGTCTGTATGGTTCATACTCAGGAAACCCAATGGGCTGATGTTGAACACTAATAATTTCACTATTAGAATAGTTTTTTGTCAGATATTCATTATTATAATATATTTTTAAAGTTTTTAACCTGAGTACTGCTGCGCGAGGAGAGAGGCTGGTGCTCTATTGCTGCAGCTGCAGAGGGGGCGGTGTTTGTGAAATGGGAGTGGCAGAGAGGGATTAA